>NC_072731.1:174943760-175194580 GCF_026930045.1 Uloborus diversus
AGCGTGCTTGGTAGCTAAACCCTGGTGGTTTCACGTTCAGCTGACTACTTAACCGGAACATCTGAATTGCCCTTCAGAGACCTCGGTAATGAAAACTGAGATTGGCACAGAAAGCCTTGGCTCCCATGGGCTGTTGAACTACTGAGTTTAGTTATTTCCAACTTAATTTTATTTCTTGAAATTCAACACTTGTCAATAAAACGTCAATTTCACGGTTATATAGAACTAAACATATTTTTAAAATCAGTTTTTAATCAAATAAAAAAAAGCGAGAAGAAAGGGTTGGATGCACAAGTAACAAAACAGTAAAGAATGAACACTAATTAAGTCATTACTATTATCTCTTAAAATAAATCTTAAAAACCCTGATCTTTAAAGAAAAGAACAATAAAATATCATCATTGTTCTTCTATAATTCCTCGAAAATAAAATATTGATTACTAAATCTTTAAGGAGTAGATCTCAAAAAACTCAACACCGCAATAAATAAATTCTTGCTATTCCCCTACGTTACCTTTAAAAAGATATCCATTCCATAATTTGGGATTCTGCTTCTTCTTTCTAAATCTATACCAATATTATTTGTGGCCATTTTATACTGTAAACAAATTTTAAAGTAAAACTCAAACTGTCCATAAAGAAAGATTTCACATCATGTTTATCCCTGGACACTCGATCACAGATGTCTTCTTGAAAGTTATAAATTCTCCAGAAATATATTATCCGTGAAAGGCATTTTCAAGTCCTGACATAGAGTATATGATCCCGCACCGGAATAAATAATGCCTCAAATATGTCAAGTTGTTTCATTGAGTGCAGTATCAACTTATGATGAAGTATTTTATGGTAAAGATAAGACACTATAAAGTATTTCTTCAGGAGACGTTTTACGTTCGAAAAACAATTGCAGTAACTTTGCAACTCTAAACACTGGAGTTGTACTTTAGCTTCTTTCTTTTTTTATGCTGCAGTTATTTCAACTAAAGCTTAGGTACTGAATTTTTAGTATAAATTTAAAGTAACTGATAATTTGCAGAACGTATAAATTTGAAAAAAAAAAAGACATAGTATCATTACTTATAGCTATTATCAGTTCATTCTTCAATAACAAAAGTTATAATAGCTCTAAAAACAATCGTTAAATTACTGTAATCTTGAGCATTACTTACATTATTTAATATTTTGTCACGAAAGCAACGCAGAAACGGTGTGTAAATAAACCGTTAACTGCATGATAATACAAAAAAACGTGAAAATCAAAGCCTCAGAGTGTAACTACTACTTATACAAAAAATATTCTCCTGTCGTCGTATATAAAATAAAGAAAATATTTCCGAAATAATTTTTTGTAGATATTTTAGTAAAATGGTCTTAGTTTTATCGCAATTTTCCAATTTTTTCTATTCAATGATTTATAGATGAAGTAAAGAATTATTTTTCGAAATAAGACTTTATTGAGAGAAGAAAAAAAAAGAAGTTTCACTTCAGATAAGGATTAGAAATTTCACAGGATAGACCATCTTTGACAAATAAATGTTCAATATCAATACTTAGTTTGCAAAAAAAACTGATGTGAGCTGAATTTGTTAAAGTCATCTCTTCGTTACCGCGACAAGAACAACATATTAGGGTGATCCATGTGGCTCTCCAAACCCTCACTATTAGCATTGCATTTGTTTCGTGTTACTTCGGCCGCGTTGTAGCCTAACTTGAACTCATTAAGCAAAAGTTCCCCATTTATCCCAGTTTTGCTGCTCATTTTTAATCTTTCACTGTACATAAAATAGAAAGTCGCTTATCAAGGTATGACGGGTGAAAATAGCTTCTATATTTAAACAAAGTCATTGCCTGTTTGGTGATATTTTGATAGTTGACATTTTAACCTTAACTCCAGTGGATTAACCCTAAACTCCAGCTCATTGTTGACCATTTTTTTGTTCTCCTGAAATGATAGTCTTACCAGTGAACCAGTTAAGTTACCGGATCGAGTTCTGTCGTTCTGTCTTGTCACAATAAAGCCTTTCCCTGCATTTTAAACTTTACCAAAACATATTATCAAATTGTCATGCCGTGGCGCGAGTTTCATTGATGAAACTCGCGGTTAACTCGATCAATGGCTATTATATATATATATATATATATATATATATATATATATATATATATATATATATATATATATATATATATATATATATATATATATATATATATATATGAGAATTGTATCAGAACTAAATGATATTGCGTGATAAGCTAGTTTAAATAGCAACATCTTATTGAACAGTAAGTTACCACCCCTAAACCAGGATAAGGCAGAAGAACTACATGCAGTAGTCCGCAGAACTCTACCTCCAGGTCGGCAATTCTCTATAAGTGCATTACAGGGACGAAACTGCCTGTCTCTGGGTGGGATATCCGGGCTGTTGTTGTATCGCATGTACCTTTTTTATTGGCTATCGTTTTCATTTCACTTAAATGCTCATACGTTAATAGTATGTTGCGAATATTCATATATGTCAAATATTGCAAAATGTATGACCTAACTTACTGCATTAAAACACGAAAGCTTTACTAACAGTTTCAACTTCATTAAAACCATTTTCGGCAAGCTTTAACAGAATTGATACATGGTTTAAAATAGAGGGATGTTGTCAAAATATTTTCCGCAAACATGAACGTTAACTACTTTACTACTCCAACTTACGCGGTCCTCATAATTTACTGATAATATAACCATTAATTGGCGTATGTTCAAACATATACAAGCACCTCAAATTTAGTTCCCAGAAAAGTAAATAAGATAAATTAGTTTGAGCTCAAGTTGTAGATTACTGAGTGGCTCAATCCCCCGCGATTGGGATGCGTACGTTTTACGAAACACCTTCGGGTTTTAGGATGGATTTTGAACTCCATGTTTTAATTCATTCTCCATATGTCAAGCGCAGAGGTAACTACCTCGGTTACTTTAAATTGTTGCGTGAAACAACTGGGGTGCCTTAGGGGAAAATGTTCTGGGAGCTCGCTGATTTCTTTTAGGAATAATTAATTGCCTGGAGCGCTTTGCCGCAAAACTCAGTCTTTTGAGGGTAGTCTGCTTAAAATGTTATAACGTTGCATAAATAATTCTTTAGTTTCACTCTTATCATTTATAATCAGTGCCATTTTATTTGCTTACTTTTTTATTTTGTTGCTGATTTTTAATGCTGGGGCTCATATTTGTTTTTGTTTTTATTGTTCATGTACAATACGTAAAGACCGTCAATTTTATGATCAATGGTTATCATCACATTGGCCGTGCTGTTATTAGTAATATTAAATATTTAAAACTGGATTACTGCTTCCTTTTTTTAATTAAATAGATTTTTAGAGTTATATATGAGGATTTTATAATATCTTCTCTTTATTTACTTAATAGCTCTGCATTATTGATCAGTTATAAGAGCCGTTAAGAGCAAATATGGTGTAATTTAACAAAACGCTTGCAATACTTTTGCTTTTAATGGCTAGTGAGTGCAAGGTGATACTCTTATTGAAAGTAAAGCAATTTTCTTAGAATGAATAACTAAACAAATCAGTTATATCCGTTTGGAGAAAAAGTGGTGTAATTAAAAAAAAAAAACGCTTACACCACTTTTGCTTTTAACGACAAGTGAGTGCAAGGTGCTACTTTTACTGAAAGCAAAGTTTTTTTTTTTTGGAATAAAAGTTTAAGCAAATTAGTTATATCATGTATAAAAGCCGTTAAGAATAAAAGTTTTTAATTTAACAAAACACTTTTATTTTCAACGACTAGTGAGTGCAAAGTGTTACTTTTACTGAAGTATTTTTTCCTGAATGATAGATTAAACAAATTAGTTATAGCATGCAATTGAGCCATTGAGGGCAAAAGTGATGCAAAAGCTTCATCGACCAACGCCACTTTACTAATGAACGGATCATGTGTATATATTGTAACAAGTGGACGACTTTGTAATATGTGCTACAAAAAAACAAGTAATTCAAATGCACACGTTATTATTTGAACTTAACACAGTACAAATGCTGTAATGAATATTATGTAATTACAAATTATTAAATGTTACTTTATGCAGAAATCAATTACATTTACCTTACAAGATTTGTATTACTGAGATAATAAAACATTTTTTTCCCGATGGCCCTTCGAAAGTTTTTTTTTTTTGGAATTTTGTTACATAAATGCATATAAAGTAGATTTTCATTTTACGCGTGTTTTTTTTTCCGCTGATTTGATTATACGTGGTTTAAGATTGAAAACTTTTGTTTCATTTTGCAGGGATGAGTTTTGATTTTACGCGGATGTGGCATTACAAATAAATGAAACTTTCCCTCTTTCAAAATCAAAACTCCAGAGATTGCAGATAATACGTAATAAACTTTATTTTGACTTGCTAATATGCGATCTTAAGTCACTGGAGACAATTTTTACTATTGGTTCCAGAGTTTTTTCCCGAAATAAAGTTATTAAAATCTCACAAATCAGAGATCACAGGAAGAAGAGCTTTTAGAAGTGACAAAGGAGAACAAAACGAACGAGGATACCAACATCTATGACACACAACCAAACACATTTCTCATTGTAAATTTTGAGCCATTCCTTGACACCGGCAAATGATCTTTGTGATTTCTTAGTGAAGGAAGATCCCGTCATGAAAATGACGCACGTGATCACGATCGAATGCGTCGATGCCTCACAAAGAACCGCAGAGAAAAATAATGAATGAAAGCCAAAAGAAAACCATACCAGAACTTTTTATTAACACTGAGTTAATTCACTTTTTCTTTAATCACATCGTTCAATATGTGTTCGAATACGTTTCTCATTAAACTTCAGATACTCACTAAAATAAAGTTTGCTCTTTTTTTTCATCTATGGAACCTAGCCGGATTTTAACTGATGTTAAGCCATAAATTACGTGGTTTTGACTTGCGTAGCATTTCCGTGGAACGCAAACCCCACTTAAAACAAGGACCAACCAAATCCCTTTTATCGAATTTAAAATCTTGAATCGCCGAGAAAGCTAGAAGAAAACTTTTGAAAGAACAATTTGTTAAAAGTTATTGAAGAAAATACTTGCAAGCGAAATCTTGTAGCCAAAATATATGCATAGTAAAACAACTGTTTTTGAAACTTGGCAGCAGTCTTTAATGACTTTCTAGACTGATTTCCATCCGCACTACACTACATAAAGACCGTAATGATGCGTTTTTTGGTTTTGAGTACATGCGCTATGCCAAACAGCAATTATAACCTCATTTACTTCCAATTCGTGTCATCCTTGGAAAATTTCCTTTTGACTTCCGTCAACGATGAGTCAGTAAAAGATGAATCCCAGCAAAACGTTACTTTTGTTCACACTTTTTTTTTTTTTTTTGAATGCTTTTTTCTTTTCTTTTTTTTTTTTAAGTGATTTAAAACAGTTTTATTGATGCGTTACTGAGTCACTAGAACACTAGTGTTACATATGAGGCAGTGAGAAGCAAAGAGGTGTAAGTGCCAAAACAACACCCCTAAATGAATATAAAAAGTGGTATTAGCCGTGCTATATAGAAAGAATTGGCTCGCCTTTCAACGTAACTTGTCAGTCATATGCAGTTTTTCTAGAGTAAGTTGGAATTTATTTTTATTATTATGAGGCAGTGAGAAGTAAAAGGATGCAAGTGGCACAATTAAAAATTTATAAATAACCAGTACAAATATTTGGTGAACCTCTCCTCTGTTTTGGGGCAAGAGCTAGTACTAGTAGCCATGAAAGGTGCTGCTATACATTATGATACAGAAAAACTTTTCAATGAAAGTCTACCTAGGATCGGAACTTTAAACGTGTTTCACTCTAAACTTGAAAATTTCCACTTATACCCTTTTGCTTCTCACTGCCTCGTATTACATACCATTCTTAACACTAATATTATATTAAAGAAGGCAGTAGCTGAATAAATGAATCGTTTAAGTTATTCGTACTAATGCCGTACTCATTATACGTCTAAAAAACTATTTCCTTCTTAAAAAAACTAAGCTATGTGAAAGATTCTGAGCAAAGAAATAATTACCTAAACGTAAAATCCTACGCATGAATTTTTTTATCATTGTTTATTTTCTAAGAATAATTAAAAAACGAAGTCATCATAAGAATAATTAATATAAAGATCATCATACTTTAACTCATTCGTTTCGAAAAAGCTTATTTTTTTCAATGTCCGCGATTTTTGCTTTCACATACTGCTGGATATCATAATAAGGTATTAAACAAATACAAAGTGATAAGAATTTTTAACTCATTAAATTATTAAACCATAGATCCTTTTAAGACTGAAGTCAAAGAACCTTTAAAGGAGCTTAACTGTATATTTTTTACTTGCTATTAGTATAGTACATTCTGCAAATACAAATTGCATTCAATATATCAAAGTGTGAATTTTATATTCAAATTTTCTCTAAAATAAGCTTTTAACGTTGAGAACATTTTTGACACATCTAACACCATTATGAAAGCTAATATTAACGCCATCAGTTAATATTATATTAATTCAGATAGCATAAGAAGTTTTTATATGTATAACGAACATCACATTTTTTTTTTGTGGTTTTTTTTCTCAATTTCTAAAAACATTTTGAAAGGACAACATGAAGCTAATAAAATTAGTCTCGCAAATTTTCTTTTCAAATTTGCGAGATTTAATGTATTCTCGGTAATTTTTGTTTTCTTATGAAGACATACAAAAGAGTGACGAATGACTTTATTAAAAAGGGTGGAAATGTATTCCTTACTCATTTGATTATAGTGGTATAAGGTGACAATTTATATTTTTTAAAGGCTGATTTTTAAAAAAAGCATTAATCTGTGTATAAATGTTATTTTCTATAAATGTTTTTCTTATGCATTTTCTAAAATGTGTACAAAAGTATACATTTTCAGTGAAATATCTCAAGCTAAATTTTTAACCAATAAAGCAGTTAAGTTAAAAGTGGTACATAATAATAAAAAGATAATAATTAACAAATAAATAAAAATTTAGTTTTGAAATTACTGGCTCTAACTGACAAGTTACGTTAAAAGTCGAGTAAATTTCTCAATCTAAGACAAAGACAGCACCATTTTTCATGTTTAGTATTAAGTTGAATTAATGTATTATTCTATAAACTGAGTTTGTCAATGATATGTTATTCGTGTATGAAAAATTTAGTCAAACTACATATCTCTAGTTTGCTTATTACACTCTTAAGTACATTCTTTGTTCTCTTTGATCTGTATTATCAATAAGGATTAGGATTTTCAATAAAAAATAGAGAATTTTCAGTTGAGAATAGAGTATTTTCAAGAAAGATTAGCTTGTTAAATGTTCTTCAACAAGCAATTCCGGAGATTAAAAAGATCTAAGTTTGTACACATAAATGACTGAAAAAACCTAAAGTAAAATCGTTATCAAACATTAAATTTTGGAACACTAATTTATTCTATATTTAATATTTTACTCTCAATTTATAGTTGCTCAAACATTTTTCGTAGCCGTTATTTTGATTAATGGAGAAGGATAACGATTAATAAAAATAAGCAGTTAATTCCCTTTTTCAAATAAAATATTTCACAAAGGATTTCTTTCTCTTTCTGCGGTACTTAGGAAAATCAATTAATTATTCACTCAATCTGTTTCGAGATAATGAAAGTGATTCGTGTAAAAGATAGAGTGTAAAACAGATTTAATTAATCTTGAGAGAAGCTTTTCCTTTTTAAAAAGCAGCGTCTATCGAAAGGTGGGAAGTACTCTTTTTAATCTCAAATCAAGCTTTAAAAGTCGAATGAAAAATTGATTTCCTGAAAATTTTCTCGAACGGAATATATTTTTCAGATCGGTAAGCAATGTTAAAAGCATTAGTGTATGTATAGCATAGCGTGCGGAAGGCATTAGTATTGCATGTTTTCATGCAGACGTAAATAATATGCATCATTAAAAATAATTATGTTTAATAGATAAAATAAAAGAGCAAAACTTCAAATTTTATAACACTGATATTCGGTGTGCTTTCTTAATGAAATATTTTTTTAAGCAGTTGAAAAATTACATAAATTGAAACGAGGGGATTTGTGAAGTCTTGCATTGATTAGGAAACTTTATTTAAAAGAAAAATTATTTAAGATTAATGCCTAATTCTTGGTTTGTTTTCATCTTTATCTCATGAAATATTTTTTCCCATTGATACATTATTAGCTAGAAGCATGTTGAAAGCGCTAACATCAAAAATTAAAAATGTTGTTCATGAAAGAAAAAAACTGCCAGAGTTACCGCAAGGGGGTTTTTGAGGGTCAACCCCCAAAATATTTAGTTTTAACACAAAATGCTAATTGTAATATGAGTTTTTGTCCAAAGAGGATCATTAGGACGAGGCTCTACCCTTCCTCCCCCTCCAAAAAATAAATTTTGGATGCCCTGGTACATAACTCGAAGTTGAAAATCTTCCAAATAAACTCAAAACCATGCGACATGCACAGATAGAAGTGTATTAACGTTGTGTGAAAAACTTTTTGAGCTAAGTATTTAAAAACAAATATATCTTAAAAACTGAAATATTATTAAAAAAAATTTTTTTCTTTATCATTGCAACAGTTTATAAACATCATGTATCTTGTAGTGTGTCGTACACCACAACATTTATAGTGGATAATAAAAATAATTCGAAGTAAGAAAAAAATACTTTAAAGACACTACAGACGATAATGTCACAGGATGGTAAAGATAATGTAACAAAGTTTTTTTTTTTTGGTGAAGCTGCGATACATCAAGAAGCTTTGAGAAGAAAGTTCCATTTTACCTAAGGAAGGCTTTTTTTTTAAATTGCTATCATCGTTTAAAGAGTTTTCGCCTATTTTACTCTCAGAAAAGCTACACATATCTTTTACACACACACACACACACACACACACACACATATATATATATATATATATATATATATATATATATATATATATATATATATATATATATATATATATAATGTGTGTGTGTGTCTGTGTGTGTGTGTTTTAATGATTTTCTAATATTTAATTTACAGTAGTTGACTTAGTTTCAAAACCGATCTGTCATTTGGGATAAGAGGATAAATGCTAGTACGGTAAAATGGTTATCTTTTTCCATTGCTGTGTAATAAACGTGTTCTTTATAGGTGATTTCAGTCGCAGTATATTTTTAATATCGAAAAAAAAATTAATGGTTTTTCACAAAAGAACCAGTTTAAATCTCAACAAACGATAATTCTAGGTGGTTCTTTCGACTGCAAATATAAGCATCATTCCTGAGGAAAAAAAGAAAACCCTTAGGCAGAATCAAAAGATTTTGATGTCTACCTTCTTCTTGAGTTTATTTTCCATTCCAAATAGGTATTCACCCTTCTAAGTAGCTATTTGCCCTCACATCTGCAGCATTCTGAACTTGAAAACACAAAATGAGTATTATCTCTTTTTTTCTCTCCTTAAATGTGAATGGGGGAAATCTTTCATCATGATTATATAACTGTACCTTTTTTTTCCTACCAAATCAAGTTTTCTCCGGAATGCTTCACCGTATGGAAAGCAAATTGTTAACATTTTTCTTCTCTTTTCCCTTCTCCTTAAATGAAAATAAGAATTCGAGTACGAATAGTACAATGATACAAAATAAAATTGTATTTTTGCACTCTATCTTATTTTGTTTTGCCTTTATTATATTCATTTTGTTATTTTCTTTTACTTTCTCTTGCATTATCTTTTTACATTTTTCCCTCTATCTCCCTGATTGTTTTAGTCCAAATAGCTTTCAAATTGCTTTAATATATATTTAATGTCAATATCTAGTTTTGCGATTCCTTTCTTTAGATTTGACATACATGTATTGTTTTATTGTTTTCGTACCCCCCCCCCCCCCCCGAGTTACTTTTAAACCGCCCAAAACTTTTAAGAGATGGGTTTCAAACGATTTTAATAGTTATTCCACAAATTTAAAATTAAAAATAAGAAATAACGGATTTTTGAAAAATTTTAACATTTTCTCATCCTTGAAAAATTCAGTTTTCGTGTTTTACTGATTTTAGTTTGAAAATCTTAAAAAATAGTTTGTAAAGTTTGTACGTTTTTATAACAATTTATAAGGGCTGTAAAATACTAACTATCATGAGTTGTCTTACTTTAGTCTAAAAGTTTTAGGTCTTATATTGTTTAACTATAGTTCAGTTTGTCTCACTTAAGAAATTGCTTACAAAGAATTAACTCATCGTTATGAAAGCTTTTCTTTTCATCTAAAAAACGGCTTAACTATTCTTTAAATACAAAAATAAAACTTATCCTTGTTCTATTCATTAATTAAAAAAATATAGAGAATTTTTAGCAACAATTAACCACATTTCTTGTTTTTATTTCATGTTTTTTTAAATCCATTTAATTTTGTTGTTAATATCTTTAATGTAGTTAAAAGTTTATTACTTTTCCACTCATGTGCACGTCCGTTGTTAATTGAATTGATAAATAATACTTGATGCATAAAAAAAAACACAACACCACAACAGTACTTCTTTCTAATTGTTCTGTTTTAATTAACTATTTCATTTCTAATAAACATTTATCATACCGAGAGGATGTTGCTCATACTTTTCAAGAATACCTTAAAAAGTAGCAAAATAGATTTTTTTGAATAAAGAAAATAATGGGTTGAGTACAAGTAAAAATCTAGAACTTATTCAGTTATTCGTTAATTATTTTCTTGCTGTATTATTTTATCAGTATTATTTGTAATCACAATGACTTTTTTTTTTCTTGTTTCCGAGATTTATATGATGCATTTAAAATGAATATGAATTGCTTTCTTTTACGTAGTGTTTCTTGTTGTATTTTTGCAATTAATTGAATAACATGGACTTTAATTAACTCGAATGCAAAAATATTATTGCTCTGTTTTTTTTCTTCTTGTTCATTAACTCCTTAAAAACAGTCATGGATTTGGAAACTTTTATCTAGCTATGCCTGTTTAATCATAGCTTTTTAGAATTACTATCATAAGTATTATAAAACGGGTTCCTTTGGAAATAAGACATTATATCTGTTTTTTCTTTCTTGAATTTATAATTTGATGTGGCAGAAGAACGGGATTTAAAAGAAAATACTACGCTAAAAGCGAAAGCATTTTTTAATTGTAGTATTTTTAAAAAAAAATTAATACACACTGTTCCTCTTATTTTTCACGCAGTGTATGGGGTTAATGTTTGACATGAACGTTACAAGGTGATGAATTCCAACGGCAGCGGAAGGACAGTTTTTACAAAAAAAAAATCGAGCATTTGTGTCTGTCAACTTATCAAAATACATATTTTTTGAAAACTGATGCCTAGACTTTTTATACACATCATGGTAAGTTGCTAATAAAACCGAAGACAAGAATTTTTTTTTAGTGCCTTTTTTAAAATCAAATTTTAAAAACAGTAACGGAAGGACACTTTTGTGACAAGAATGTCCTTCCGTTACCGTTTTTTAAATTTCATTAAAAAATTACTAACAAAAGTTTTTGGCTTCGGCTTTTTTTAGCAATTTACAATGATGTGTATACAAGTCTATGCATCATTTTTTGAAAATATGCATTTTGATAAGCTCACAGACAGAAATGCATCAGTTTTTTTTTTTTTTTTTTTTTTGTAAAAACTGTCTTTCCGTTACCACTAGAATTCACGAAGTACCAAATTGGACATCTAAGTTTAAATACCTTTAAAACTGAATTCAAAGATTTTGTAGAAGTTTGAAATTTAACTGTAGAAAGTACGTTTTCATCGTGAGCCAAATTATGTGGAACTGAGTTGTTTACAGAGAGTGTTCAAGATAGACGGTATTAATTTATACTGAGAGAGATTCAGTGCGAGAATGAAACAGTCTGTTCGAGCTAGAAGTTCTTCATATTAGTTAACGCTGATGCGCCTTCATGCATTGTGTGGAAAAGATATGACTTAGGTAAAATAGAGGGTATTATGTACTTAAATTTCCGTGTATGTAATATCTGTGTGATATGCCATAATTAAATGTTATTATGTTCTAAATCTTCTGCTTTGTTAAGTGAGAAAATAAAAATACATAAGAAGAAAATTTTGCTAACGAAATTAAAAGGAAAAATATTTTACATCATAGTTGCCTCCTGTTGATGTAAATGAAAACAATGAAGTAGTTGTGATTGTTTGAAACTATGTTATAATTGGTCCTGGAGTTAACTCCGAGTTCCTTGTTAATAATGTGTCTAATGTTTCAAGTCATCTGGACAAATCTCACAGGTTCCACAGAGCAGAATATTTGTGCAAGATATGTAATGCTTCCAAATGATGACAAAAAATGTGGTGGATCTTACAATACCTTTGCGGCTCTTAAAGCTTCAATCAAAAGAAAACATGGCTCTGGGGAAATTTTTAGGTGTGGAATGTTTTAGAAATATAAATATTTTCTTTTATTTATTATTGTAAAATTTGAAATTGAAACTGTTGTTTTAGCATAAATGTAGTAAAATGATCATAACAGTGAAGCAAAAAATAGCATTTTCACCTATTCAGCTAAAGTGAAGCAACATGAGAAAAGTAACAAGAAAGTAAACTAATTGCTTAATAAGTATGGCTTTAAATGCTATCGATCCCAAATAAATTCATTTTAGTGATGGAAGTCTAAAATAGCTTACAAACAAACCCTTTGTTAATGCTTATAAATTGTTTGTTTTTAAGATCTATCATATAGTTCGCTTCCTTTGGTCTTTGAATAATCAACGTTAGTTTATTCCAAAAATTTCTTAAATGTCATTAGGATTTTACGCAAAACCCAAGAAAGGGCTCATAAAATTATAAATTTCCAAAAATCTAAGTAGAAAAGATCAATTATTTTAAAAATTTATCCACTTTTTTGTAGTTGGTTGATTAATAATCTTAAAAATGATGTAGGGAAAAAATATGATAATAATGGAATCGATTCCTGCGTAAATTATTTGTTTGGAACAGTTTTCTTTGAAAAGTTGTAAAAAAAAAAAAGGTGCAGCTGCTGATGCTGTAATGCTGTAAAAAAAGCCTTGATTGCCATTACGCAGATAATACAAAACAGATAACCTAGAATAGATGTTCCCTATAATGAGAAAAATTACATTCAGGACTAGAGTGGGGAATATCTTATTTATTTATTATTATATTTCTGTTCCTCGTTTCACTCTTCTCGACCTATTCTTTTAAAATAATTTAGCAAGTGCATCAGAATATTATATTCTAGGAAAAATATTATGTTTTATCCTTAAAATATTCAATGAATGTATCTTTTTCATCAACATTGCTCAAAACCCCAGAAATTCAACCGAAATCTCAATAACCAAGATCTCTATTGAAAGCCCAGGATATTTGGAGAAAACCAAAGCTCTGGCAGCCCTGTTTCTAACTATAAAAAATCTATGAAAAACAAACATTGAAGATGCGGGGGGTTAGTAATAAGCAGGGTTCGAAAATATCATGATATTTTCGAAAATATCGAAAATATCCGATATTTTGATATGTATCGGATATTTTGATACATATCCGATTTTTTTATCAGCACAAAATTGAAAATCTTCAAAATCGTATAAGCATCCTCAAATCACTCTATATTTTCTTATATTGTTATTACAGTATGTGGACTTGAAATTAAGGTTTCTTTCATTATTCATATCTAGTATTTCATTAAAATTTTAACAATTTGAATAGAGATAATTTAGCATTTGCTGTTTTACTCATTTTTTTCTGTTAGCTAGTTTTATACATTTATATGGTTCAGAAATAAAAAAATATGCATTGCTCAGTGCACAGTCATAAGACATTTTTTTTTTCTGACCAACGTTTAGTATTTAACTAGTAAATTTTAATATGAATTAAAATTGTTATATTTCATATTTATTTATGAATATAAAATAAAAAAAGAATATTACATTACGTTTTTACATTAATGATATATTAATACAAAATGAAAATATAGTACATAACTTTTTAGTTGTTTTTAATAATAAATGAACACTATTATTAAAGTTAATACAATTTTTATGTCAAAATACCACAGTTGAAAAACAAATATCGAAAATATCAAAATATCATGATATTTTGAAAATAAATACAGTAAAACCTGTAAAGTTGACTACCCTTGTAAGATGACCACCTGTCTATGTTGACCGCTTTTGTCAGGAACGGAATTAGTCCTATATCATATAACGAAGAAAAACCTCTGTAACTTGACCACCTCTCTATCTTGACCACCAGTCTATCTTGACCACTAATGTTCGCTAAATTTGGTTTGGAGTATTGTAAAAAAAAAAAAAAAAACCTTTGTAAGTTGACCACTTGGTTTTCTTTAAACTTTCTTCAGCAAATCATTTTATTTTATTATTTATTTATTTTTTATTATTATTTTTATTTTTCATAGCTTTCCAAGAATGTTTTTAATGCTTTGATAACAGAACAGCATTTTACTAACTAAACAGCAGCATAAAGCTTAATGCTGCTCTTTATTCTCCAAACTTGGTTTTCATCTGTTGTTCTATTTGAGATAGCTTTTGTACTCTGGTCAATGAAAATAGGTGTCAGCAAAAAAGTTCAATGTCTTTCCTTTCAGTTGCAATCTGTTGTGACAACACAGGAATTGTGCTAAAAAGAACAGGCCCGGATCTATACATTTTGATACCCCTGCAACAAAATATGTAGGACCCCGTCCTAGTGGCCAGCAGTGTCTATAAGTAAAGTAAATAAGTCGTACTGCTAGTTTTTTTTTCTATTTTTTCTTCAATTTCTAGGGTCGTTAGCCCGTTTAAGGACGCAGGCCCCTCCTACTGCGGATACGCAGATCTGAGTTTGTTAATGAGTAAAGTTACATGTTTCTGGTGCAAGGAATAAGGAGATAGGATATTTCGATTTTGCCTTTATGAACTGGGAGAGTCGAGCTTGTTGCTCTTTGTGCTATAAGTTTTACGTAAAAATGCTTCAAAAAAAGAAGTTAGCTGAACTTGAGATTAATAAAAAGTATGAAATATTAAAATGAAGTGAAAATGGAAAAAGCCAGAGAATATTAGCTAGCATATATGGAATTTCTAAAACTAAAGTGCCTAATATAGTTAAAAACAAGACAAAACTAACAATTATTTGAATAGTATTTTTAATTATTGTTTCACTTTCAATAATGTTAAACAATGAAAGTGAGTTTAACAGAAAGAGTAAGGGAAAGAGTAATTCCTCAAAAAATGAATACATGGTGCAAGAAATGACAAAAAATATAAAAAAATTATTACCGCCCTTTATAAGTTGACCACCTGTCTAAGTTGACCGCCAAAGTACTGCACCGCGAGTGGTCAACTTACACAGGTTTCACTGTATCAGATATATATCAACTGATGTATATCGTCGAACCTTGATAATAAGAATGAAAATTTCAAGATAATTAGTAAAAATGGTAGGAAAAGTAAGAGTTTTTTTCCCCCAATATTAGTGCAAGTCTTGAAAGTTATTGATATCTAGCGCTCTTTGGCAAGTATACATAGTAAAAGTTTCTTACATTATTACAGTTTTGCTCGCATTTTACTCAATATCTCTGTTTGTCGTCTATCCTGGCTCCTCGCTGTTATAATCTTCTATTAAAATAATTTACGACTCTGAAAATTTACAAAAGTCTATATGTAATTGATAAAATACTTTCCACCAAGATCAAAATGCCGCCTGCACGAACTAATTTAATAATAATGCACTACTTACACTAATTAACGTATTCAATAGTTATAAACTTCAACAAATTAAATATGTATACATTGCTTAGCACTTAACAAAATAGGCCACTATGCCGTTTTTTCAAAAAAGCAGCTACAGATGTTAATAGCGGCCTCTGGAGGCAAAATAATTTAACTATGTGTGTCTTTTAATTAAGCGTATGATACGAATTCACAACATTTTGGGTTTCATAAATTGCTGATTTATCATTTTGTAGCAAAGAAAAAAGTAAGATAATAAACATTAATGTTGTGAAAAATATTTACTCCATGTACCAGGTAATGTAATGAAGAATCAAATGGAAAGTACCAACTTAAATGTTAAATATATCATCATGATGTTTCGTTTTTTCCCTTTTATTAGTGTAAAAATTATTCTGTAAGAGAATACATATCATACATTTGCATTTTAACTTCTATCAATCTTCATCATGAACGTTTTATCAATACTTTCAATCGAAACTTTGGATATCTTCATCAACTTTCGTTATGTTAGGTTAAAATTATTAAACTTGAATGAGGTGTAATATTTCTAGGCAGGAAATGCAAGCTACATAACTTCGTGTATAGAATTAGCTTAATACTACAATATAATTTTTCAACAGTATTTTAGTATGCTGAGGTGAGTTCAAAAGGAGCTCCCGTCAAATCTTAATATAAAGAAATTCAAATGTATCAGTAATTATAAAAGTTTACACCCCATCATTAAGAACTAACCCTGATCTTTCGTGAGATCGATCAAGTTTCGGTCTTTTCCACAATCTAATTTCGTTCTTGTACTTTTAAATCTGAATTTATTGGTTATCTGAGTCTAACTTTAAGTGCAACAAAATCGAATCCATAAAGGTATTTTCTCATCTTTCAACGATTTAATGAGCAATACATTCGCGAAATAAATGTCCGCAGATTTTTCATCTTTCTCCCTCATTTGAAACCCTCTTTGCCGAAATACTCTTTGTATCGATCCAGGAAAACCATATGTTCTGGCCCCATCGACGTCCAAACACAAGTTCAAGCTTTCGGAATTGTCGGAATAACACTCCAGAAGTGGGGTAGACATACATAGCTCTAGGAGCTTAACTCTATCTAAATGTTGCTATTCCATTTCCATATTTTCCATATGAACTCAAACTTTGCCGTTTTCCCGTCTATACTAGTTCAAGGCAGCAAATGCTTTTGTTTTTTTTAAACCAAATCTGAGTTCTTTTTTTTTTTTTTTTTTTTCTATCTGACATTATTTGAATGCATCGAACGCATTATTTTCTAAAACATTCATTTATCACTTTAATTTTTGCAGTTTTTTTTTCAGTATAGTAATACGGTATTTGTGCCTATACTGCCGTGTGCAGGTAAACGGCAGTATCTGCAGAAATGAGGTTTCGAGATATTTGAAGAAACGCGTTTTGGTTTCAATACTAACAATAGGAAAATGTTGGAATCAGACGTCTTTTTCGTACCTTTTTTTCGGTGGAAACCAAATAAGCGAGCTTGTACAGTAAAGATAACGTACAATAGATGACAAAAATGCAAAAAAATTAAAAATGAAAAATTTGCAGTCACTGCCCTTTACCTGCACACGGCAATATAAAACCAGCTACTCTTTTATAACTATTACCAGTTATAGTTTGAAATTTAATGCATGTGCGATTGAGATTGAAATTATATGCAAAATAAAGGTAAATAAAAGGAATTTAAAAAGGATAAATAAAAGGAAGAATAAACAAAATAAAGAGAAATATTACAACGTTAATTCACCGACATTCAAGACATTCCACGGAAAAAAATTTCATTTGAAGAAAAAGAAAATGTAAAGAAATTTGACTTTTAACAGACATAAGCTCACTTCTTTTGCGTTGTAAACTGGATTTCTTGTAACCTCGAAAGATGTATATGCAGTTCTCTGCAGTTTTGTGCAAATTAGCGCTGTAATATTGAGTTTCATTTTTCTGCACATAGGTAGTTCTTTATTTTATAACACTTATCATGTTTCACGTGGATTATTTTATTCCAAATATCCGAATAATTTCTTTATCTCATTGTTTAAATGCAACGAGCGCTATATTTAAGCTTAAATCTTTCAGTGTTTTAAATCAAGGAAGGTAATATTTGTGCTCAAATTTCGATTTATGATTTTTCTCTATGCATTTTCTTCAGTACAATAATATGTGTATCTGCAATAAAATACTAATTACAGTTGCCATACTCATACTAGTTCATAAAATATTCTCAATATTTTAATCAACATTGAATGCGTGTATTTAAAATTGAAAGTTTATTTACTAAACTGAAACAAGATTAGCAAACTTTTTGCGCTTAAACCTTCATTTTTTTTTATTTTCCTCTGCGTTTATTTTATACACCAGACAATTGTCCGGTATATCGTGTGTGCCTTAGCCCTTACTGCGAAGTACCCAAGCTTTGTCTTCAATTCTCGAGTCGAACCGCACCACGCTGCGGGCACTCGCTGGTGAGATAATTCACTTTATCTACCAGTTCGTTGGCACTCTTAGTTTCAACGAGATGACGTCTGCCTACAGCTACGTTATTCACTATTCCTGACCGATGAGTTCTAATAAGAACGAAACTGCAGTTTCTGCATGTCATAACCGGCTGTCTTTAATATTGCATGCTTCAGAAAAATTAACGCAGTTGTAAGGAGATTTTACTTTGAAGCTTTTATTTACCCTCAAAACTGTTTTTGTTCAATTTAACAGTATTTTTCGCTGTGGAAACTATTTTTGCAGCTATACTCGTGAAGTTTCGAAACATTTTTAATGCGTATTTCTTATGCGGTCCCTATTTACCACACAAAAACAACAGGTATTAACAGCATTTTCTCAGTCATTTTAAAGTGAATTTTACGGAAAACTATACGTGTACTTAGAGATGTAGATGGTTTGGATTGATTTTTCTGTAAGTGGCTAATCGTAAAAAAGTTTATTTCATTATTCTCTGCTAATTTTCCTCTATTACTTTATGAATATTAAATTAATTTTTATTTATTTATTTATTTATTTTTTTTTTGCATATCCTCCTCTTTGTAACACTGTACGAATCATGTTCCTGTCGGTTTAAAGCTACGAGTAGAATGAAAATGAGAAACCAAATTTTATTGAAAAAACAACAAAAAAGAACTTCATTGAGTGTGGAGTGTTATTTGTAAAACATAGTTCTTACTGAAAAAAATATAAAAAAAGAATAAATGTATTTTACTCAATATTTTCGCTGTGAAATTTCTCATCAAACAATCTCAAATTTTCATTCACATGATTTGTTGATTTTTCTACGCATTAGCTTCGCTAACTGTAGCATATTATGTTTTCTTTATTACTAAATATTTACAAGGAAAATGATAAAAGATTAAAAACTAAGTTAGATAAAAACTATTTTATTTAAAAAAAAAAATATTTTTCCCTATCCCCAATGAAATAATAAAGGACAAATTTTCCAGTTCTCTTTGAAACTACAAATTATCTGCCAAAATTAAAAATAATTTTTCAAATCTCAATTGTAAAATAGATTGTTCTTTCCTTATGTAGCGTAGTTTTTAAAAGATACTTCCAATTTGTTAATTTTAACAAAAGTAAATTGTCTGAAATATCTTTGCCCACATTCCCCAACATGTAAACATAAATGCATTGCCTCTTAAAGTATTTTCCTAACACAATCTGCAAAAAAAAAGGGTTTTGTCAGATCGAAATAAAAAAAATATATATACGCAAAGATAATATCGGCATCAGAAAGTGATAACAAGATGGAAGCAAAATATTTACTTATAACTGGAAAAAAATCCCAAATGAGTGAAGTTCTTAGAAACCTTGTTGAGCCACCTCTAGAGGGAATGAACGAGGTGATATAGAGGATTATTCAGCCATCAAAGTTTCGTACAATATTCTATGTGTTGTGAAGCATCGCACAAAAGTTTCATAAGACTGCCATGGTGTCGTGGATGCATGCTACTAGTACCCATGTTTAATGTGCGATATCACAACCCGTAATATCATCTCAGCTGTGGATGCGGTGTGCCATTGAAAAGCAGAGGGCCTATTATGATTTTCTCAACGGAGTCTCGACAAGCATACACGATTGTCATCATTGCCCAAATTCAATGAGTATTCGTCACTACAGACGATCTGAATCCATTTGGTCGCAATCAAATAACGTAAATCGCGAGGCTACTGCAAATGGGGGCGACAGTGCAAAAGCCAAAATCCTGCCTTTGTTTCCATCGGTCCAGTGCAACAACAGTTAGGATTACGTTATGGGGTGTTATAGAGTGCAAAACATGCTCACCACTAATAATAATACATAACACCATGACAGCTTTAAGACACGACTATGCCATGATTTAGTTACATGTGTTGACACTCATGGCAGGGTTCGCAGGGGCCATTTTTTATCACCAATGCTAAGTCAGACACAGCAAGGGACATTATCGCCTTCGCTGGCTTTCTCGATCTGATTTTTCACTAAACGAGCATTTATAGAATTGCTTAAGACGGTAAGTTGGACAGCCTATGGTGTTGATCAACTTAGTGGCGGGTTTACTGTAATTGTGGTATGAGATGACGTAGGACATTGTACAAGACTGTTATGCCTTGATTCTCACGTAGTATATTGCTTCGCACATTCACGCTTAAAAAGCTCAGCAGGGTACTAAAACAGCCATTCATCTAGGTTTTCTCCAGTAATAAATGATCACTTTGCTTTCATTTTGTAATCACTTTTCATATCAATGTTGTCCTTACGTGTGCAAAGGTTCTTGTCATTGCGACAACTTCTTCCAGATTCCAGATGCGTCGATTCCTTTTTGTTTTAGAGTATATATGTTAATAAAGAATTGAAAGTTTAGCTGTTTTTTCAATTGCATATCAATCCAAGATATTAACTTGAAAATGTCTGACAGTCTTTTTAACTAATGAATTAAAATTTTAGACCAGGTACTTTTCTTCGTATCATTTACGACAAATAAGGGTTAGAAAAATATGAGAAATGCGTGTTCTTAGCCTACCTTGAAAGAGTACTTTGTTTTATTCTGGAGTTCTAATAATAGCTATAAAGAAAATAAATTCTGACTTCGTAGAATTAGTTACTTTGCCAATATATTATGAAAAATGCAAAACTAGCGCCGCCGTTGAGCAATAGGATGGTTAAATTAAAATAATATGCTATACAAATTATGTCTATCACATCTTCAAAAAATAATATAGTGACCTGAAAGTCCACAAAAGGCATTAAGTAACTGGTAAAATATTTTTCCCCATAATGAAAAGACAGCCTCTATGAACTATTTTATTAACAATATATTATTTCGAAAATTAATTCATTGAGAAAAAAGCATTTCAACAAATGATTTTTTTATTATTATCACCGTGAATAGAAACAATGGCCACAATTTCAAAGAAGGTGCAACTAATGAAATTGTCACAACCGGCCTATGGTGACTACAGAATTTCCTCAGTTTAGCCCTTTAACGTTGAGTGAATTTTTATCGCATATTTGTTTTTCGCCCTTATATTTTCTCATAAATCAGGTCTCTGTTAAATAAACATTTGCAGTTTTCAACTCGAATGTTTCGAAAACGTATGTTTGACTAAACTATCTGTAGGAAACAATCCTTATATTTAGCATTGAATTTCTAAAATAATACATTCTCATTTTATATTCCGAATCATTTTTCTTTCCCTTGTCGCAAATCCTTTTTTATCGCAAAGTTCTGCAATATCGATTTTACAAAATCTAATCAACAACCGTCTGGCTCCGAATGACCTGGATAGAGATAAACTTTCTCCTGCGTTAAATTACTTTCATGGCGGGAAAATATTTTTACACCAGACATTTTTGTTTTTCAACTTAAATT
This sequence comes from Uloborus diversus, assembly GCF_026930045.1. Lineage (NCBI taxonomy): Eukaryota > Metazoa > Arthropoda > Arachnida > Araneae > Uloboridae > Uloborus > Uloborus diversus. The sequence goes on from NC_072731.1 coordinate 174,965,395, forward strand.
TCTGTAATTATTTATCCTTTTTTCTTTTCCTATTTTTTTATGTCCTCTTCCGATTTTTTATGAAAAGTTAAACTAATGTGATATTTTACTAAATCCTTAAATTAATAAGCATTTTGCATATGAATATTATTTTGCTTTAGATCAGCTTAAAAATGAAAAATTTAGCATACGCTTTTAAAAACAGATTTTCTTCTTACAATCGAGTTCTTAAACACTTTTTTTTTCACACTCCCGCAATTATATCGTTCAAAATCCTTTCAGCATATAATAGAGTATTTCTAACTGTTTGAAATGTAATAAGTTTTAAAATGTTACATTATTTTAGTGTGTTGATTGAATATTTTACATAAAAAATATTATTTTGCTTTAGATCAGTTTTATGATTAAATAGCATATGTGTTTCAAAAACACATTTTCTTCTTACAAACGAGTATTTAAATATTTTTTTTACGAAATCTTGCAATGATATTGTTTAAATCTTTTCAACATAATAGATTATTTCTAACTTAAAAATGTAATAATTTTTAAAACGATACATTATTTTACTGCGTTAATTGAGCTTTTTACGTAAAAATATTATTTTGATTTGAATCAGCTTTATGATTAAATAGCACATGTTTTTTAAAAAGACGTTATCTTCTTACAATCAAGTTCTCGAACACTTTTTTTTTCAGAGTATCGATATCTTTCAAAATCCTTTCAGCATGTAATAGACAAATTCCAACTGTTTGAAATTTAATAATTTTCATAAATGTGCAATATTTTAGTGTATAGTGTTGCCCCGAATTTAAATTGGGGGGGGGGGGATTCTGAATTTGTGGAATGGAAATCCAAATTTTGCAGAATGAAACTTCTAATTCCGCCATATTGTGGTAATTTTGCCGAATGGAACTCATCATTTTGCTGCCTAGAACTCCAAACTTCTCTGAATTGTGATATTTTTGTCAACTAGAACTCTAAATTGTTCCTAATGGTGACAATTAGGCCAAGTAAAACTCCCAAATTCGCCTAATGATGATAATTTTGCCTAATCGTGTAGAAAATTTTCCGAATTAGGAAATTTTTGGAAGGTTACGGTGACCTACCATGACCTCCAATCAGTGGCGTAGTTACAGTATTTGCCGCCCGGGGCGGTTCCTCAATTTGCCGCCCTTTGGTTGTGAAATAGCTAATACATGAGATTGTTAAAGGTATTTAAATTAAAACTAGAAATTTAATTCAAGAAAAAATAAGACTTAATTATTCTCTATATTTTTCAAAGGAAAAAAAAAGTTAAGGGGGATAAGGGCACACACTTGGAGAAAATTGCTAAATTTAAGTCAAAACTGCAATTTTAGTAAAGTTCTTAGAAAGAGCGCTTTGGATTTGCTGCCGATTTTTTTTCAGAATTAGTCTCTTTAAGTGTTTCTTTGTTGACGTTAGGGGATCAGTGGTCAACGAAAGGACATTTTACGAAATTTTAAAATGCAGCTTAGGCTACTTAGGAGGAAGTCAAGGAAATCGGGAATGGTCGGATACTCAATGCGGCATGCGTATTCTAACGCAGTTGTAGGCATTAGGGGAGAGAGGGGTGCTGAGGTTTCTTACTGAAATGTTTTTAAAATTGAAATCAATTTTTGGGTATCTTTGGTCGCTTGGTTGAAAGGGAAGGTCCGGGTTCTTTCTTTGGAAATTTTTCGGCACCGAAATCTCGAAAACGCAATTTTAGGCTGTCTTTGGTGACGTCGTTGAGGGGTTCCCTAATGGCATAAAAAATGTTGTGAATCCAGGCGGCTTTCTCCTGAAAATTTTCCGTAATAGACGTCCGACTTTGGGCTTTGTTTTTTAATGTTAGGAGAAAAGAGAGGACAGAGGGAGGTTTCCCCCTCAAAATCATTTTTAAAGCTGAAGTTCATTTTAGACTTTCTGTCAGAAGGAACGGTTAGCGAGCTCTCCTACTCACGCAAATTTCTAAGAAAGAAAATTTTGGGCTACCTTTGGGGAAGTTAGGAAAAGGGGTGAAGAGTTTTTCCCTAGGAAATTTTTCAAAATGAAGTTTTAATTTTTTGAAACTGAATTCTTTAAAACGCATTTTGGTCTATGTTTGTATAAGTAGAGGGTCCAAACCAAACGTTAAAAAATGAAATTCGCTTACCTTCCATATCCAAAATTGTCGGATAGATAATCTACTCTCAAAAGCGAGAAGGAAATCCCCTATACTTTGTATGAACAAGAGATTTCTTGTAAAGAGTGAGAAATTAAATGAAACTCTAAAACATATTAAGTGTGATTAACAATAAATAGTTTAGTGTAACATTTTACACCTCCCCCTCTTTTTCTTACTCTTGTCATTATTTTTCTGTAGTAAAAAAAAAAAGGTTTTTGTTTTATGAGTAGGCTTTCAAGAAACTCTTTAAAATCCTGTTTTAGCTTTTTCTTATAACAAAAATTGGAAAATCATCTCTCTGAAGTTAACCTCTACAACAGTCTAAGTAACAGATTTTTTAAAAATACTATGCACTTTTCATAATGCACTCAAAGAGACAAAATAACTTTTCTAGGTTAGAGAGGAATACTTAAGTATTCCTTTAGTTTTCAATTCTTCCAATAAAATGACATCACAAACGAAGAAAAGTGTGGCTCAAGTCAGGTAGAGTATTTCTTATTATTATCAATTTAAGTGTTTAAACACGCAAATTTTTCTGGGAAAGTTTGGTTTGAAATGACTTGAGCCGCACTTTTCTTCGTTTGTTGTGTCACTTTCTTGGAATCATTGAAAACTATAGGAATACTTATGCCCCAGAAAAGTTATTTTGTCCTTTGGACTGCTTTAAGATTCTTTTTGCCTGCAGTAACAGATTAAAACCATAATTTCCTTATCTGGAAAATACATTTTATTTTTTCCATATCAAAAGGGTCAATTTGCCGCCCCTAGAAAAGTGCCGCCCGGGGCGGACCGCCCCCTCCGCCCTCCCCCCCCTTAGCTACGCCACTGCCTCCAATTGATGTGCCCCTGCATTGTGCTCATATATACAGAGCATTTCGTGTTTGAATAAGTAGTAAAAGAAGGAACTGTGAGTCACGCTGCGAAACGCAAGCCGAAACAGTCATTAACGTGATTAAATATTATCAATATATCTGAAGATCAGAACTTTTTCTATCATTTTTATGCAGACCTACATTTAAAGCGACCAAAGATAGCCTGAAACAGCATTTTGGGGATATGAACACAAATCACCAGGAACGAATACTGGAACACATGTATTTCTGCCCAAATAATACACTTATGACGTCTCGTCTGATAATACCCCTCCAAGAGAGGAGATGGATCCGCCATTGGATCAGTTGTTATGTAATACTGCTCTAGGGTTTGTTCGTTTCAAGTAATAATCCTGTATTAATTCGTCCAATAATATTATTCTACGAAACAAAAATCATTTCAAAAATATCGCGTCATTAACTGCACAGTATGTTTTCCAAAGAAGCGTACAATTTACTGAACTATCATTAATTCATTGTGAATATCTTGATTTAGAGTTAATGTATATGAACAGTAATTAAGTAAGCACAGAAGCGAATATAATTTCTCGTATTAGAAGGGGCGCCATAGGTGCTAAATTCTGGCATAGATTGGGGATTTGTGACTCTCTCCCGATCATTTATCGAAACCGAAGTCTAGAAAAAGCATATTTATTTGCTTTCTTATTTAATAGGGAAGGTCTAACCCCCCTTTCATTCCCTTGGATCTGACTTTGTGTAAACCATTTTTACATAAAATGCCATACAACATAAATTGTTTCGGTCTTTCTCGATTCAGGAAGAAGGTTTTCTATCTGGCCAAAGAAAAAAACCACTGAAGGCTTTCAAAACGCGAATATAAGGAAAGGGAATTAACCTTTTATTGTCCATTTTCTTCATGGAAAGAAAAATACTTAAAAAATCATGACTCTCACAAATCATACAACTCCTCTCAGTCCACAAATTTCTTCCTTTATCATAGATGATCGAATCTCGACTCTTGGGTTGAGCAAATAATGCTAATATCTCAACCAAATCACTTGTTTATTATGATTGAGAAAAGAAGAAGGAAGCGGAAATGGTATTCAACTTTGCGTAACATCAGGTCAATTAATCATATTCCAAATAATACGGAGCATTTCTTCAAAAATATATTTCTGGGGTAACGAATGCATAAGCTCGGAAAATGCTATGGCTCCTTGCCAAGCTAGATGGTGGAAAATATTCTTTCTATTCCTTTTCCCATTGCCTCTATTTCCCCTCCAGAATAATATCGAAAGAATATTTTTTTCGAATGTGTTCAACATCAGGAACTTTTTAAAGGTTTTTCTATGAAAATAGAGTATATCTGAAGCGTGTTATTTTTAAAATTTATGAGTACTTAACATGTGTCGAATGTTTCAAACTTTTTGTGCGTGGCCATAAAACCAACTAGCAGTGGATGCTTTAAATTCAATTCCTTAAAAGTTTCCTTTAATAGATATTTTTCGTTTTGAAAGATTCTTGTTGGCAAAAGTATTTTCAAATTATAGCTTTAATGAAATTGAATTACGCTCTCAATTTCAATTCGTAAAATGTGTTCAAATCGTTTAGCAACTGTATCTCTCTCATTAAATGAGGCATTTTAGTCAGGGGCGGATACAGACTACCAATTTAGGGAGGGGGGAGTCACGCCGAAGAATGACCCCTCTCTGAATGAACCCGGTTTTGGGTGTGAAAAAAATCCTGAAACTGCTTAAATAATAAAAAGCGATCAAAGATAAAAAAGCAAGGTCAATAAAAAACATCAAATCGACCAGGCATGAAGCACCTAATAGGGCATAAATTATATAAATTAGTTTCATAAGCAATGGAAAGAATTGCTTTCAAAAATAATTAACAAATTGAAAAGACTACTGACATCTTGTATCCGTCCCTGACTGTTGTTAGTTTTATCTGTCGTAAAAACACTGTTGGAATATAATGCAGGTATTAATTTTGATTTGTGGTTTATTCAATGAAGGACGACTTTTCAACATTAAAAAAGATTTTGTATCAGATGCATTCAACTGCCAAATAAAATTGAAAATCGATTTATTTATTTTTATTTTTTTATTTATTTATTTTTTTGACACTTGATTTTCCTGGAAGTTAATTGCTTAAAACGAACTAATTTTAAACAGAATATCTCACTGATAGAGAAAATTGAGATTAAAAGCATAAAACAATCCTTTGGTTAGAAACACTATTTAACAGATGGCATTTGCTTTAGAGAAAAGGGTATCAACAAATAACGCAGATCCGACATTTGGGGAACATAATTTGCAACGAATACGATACGTAACTCAGAGAGCAAAATATGTATCACCTAAGCTGTATCTTTCCCCAAAAATATTGTACCAAAAAAATGACAAAATTACGTGTAAATATTATTCATAAATATATTCAAGAGGTAACTTGATAAAAGATTATTACTGACCCTATTTTATAATCAATTAAAGTGGAAGATGTTAAAATGTAGAGGTTTATATTAAAAACTGGTAAAACAAAATATGATACCGATAATGATTTGGAAAAAAATACATTCTCAAAACTGTAAACCGTAAGTGCTGTAGTTGGAGGGAGGGGGGTCTTAAGAAATACAGTCGAATGTCGGTAACTCGAAATCTATAGCTCGAATATTCATTTATCTCGAAGCTTTCATCGGGTCCCAAACTCTTGAGACTTGTGGAAACGTCCCTAGAACTTGAACCACCAATAACTGGAACATTTTAGTCGGTCCCTTAGGGCTTCAAGTTATCGAAAGTTCACTGTATTTGGCTTTTTATTGTAAAAATTATGAAAATGCAACGTAAGTTGCTTTTAAACCACTTTTCTTTTTTTGAGCTACCTCCAACCAGGGGCGGATCCAGATAGAATTTTCGGAGGGGGCCATTTGAAAAAATATGATGCTTTGGAAATTTTAGAATTTTACAAATATCAATATAGAGCCCACCTTTTAACCAGAGCATTTTTTTAGGAATTTTCACCAGGCGACCCAAGTTGAAGATAAAGGCTGTAACCTTTCCAATAATGTTCCTCTTTTCTTAACAAACGTGTGCATATATCGTCGCCTCATAGTGGTATTCCTGTAATCAGTACTGTTAGTTTCTAAGGCGACTGTATAGGACTTCTGTTTTAAGAGGAATCCGATATGAACCAACCGTAAATATAATATTAACTCCGAATTAAAGGGGGTTCGGGGTTTCTCCCCCGTAAAATTTTTTGAATTTGTAGTCTTAAAAACGCATTTTAGATGATCTATGGTAATGTTAGGGGAGAAGAGGTTCGGTGGCGCTCCCCTGCATATTTTTCGAATTTGTAGCTCTAAGAATGCAGTTTTAGACTATCTTTGATGTTAGAGAGAGGAGAGATTTGAGGGAACATCAAAGGAAATTTTTCTGATTTGTAATCTTAGAAATGAATTTTAACTGTCTTTCATAACATTAAGGGCTCGGGTGCAAGCCCCTCCCCCGACAATTTTTCGAAATTGAAACCTTGGAAACGCAAACATTATCTCCAATAGTGGGAGGTGCGGGGGGTTCTTTTTTTGCAACTGTAGAGCTAAAAACGCAGTTTAATACGCGTAATCTTTACGTTAATCTTTTCGTAATGATACGTGGAGGAGAGATTCGAGGGCCCACACAAAGAAATTTTTCTTCGAATAATTTAGTCTTAAAGATGCATTGTAATTATCTCTGATAATGGTAAGGGAGAAGAGGTTTGGAGCGCTCCCGCGGAAATAGTTTGATATTGTAGCTCTAAAAAGGCTGTTTAGACCAATTTTTTAGTGATGTTAAGGGTAGGAGAGATTAAAAGGCCCATCCCAGGAATTGTTTTAAATTTATCGACTTAAAAACACATTCTAGACTATCTTTGGTGAGGTTAGGGCTTGACGAGATTCTGAGCTCTTCTCGCAAATCTTTTTCAAAATTGAACTCTTTAAATTGCAAATGTAGGCAATCCATGATTCATGAGTAACTATTAGAGGACCAGCAATTTTTCGAAATTGATGCTCCAAAAACGTTATTCTTAAAAACTTACGACGTTAGAGGAGGAAGAGTTCTCCCCCGGAAACATTTTGAAACTCAGGCGCTTAAAACAAAATTTAGGCCGATCTTGAACGATGTTGGCGAAAAGGAGAGGTGGGGAACCCTCCCCTGGAAACTTTTACAAATTTTTAAACGCAGTTTGTAGACGATCTTTGGTAATATTAACAAAAGGAATGGTTTGGAGGGTCTTTTCTCTTGATTTCAAAATTGTGGTTATTTTTTTATCTGCCATTAACAGCAAAAAATATGCGTACCTTCCAAAGAGACTGGAAACCATCCGGCAGTTGTTGCTCGCTTTGTGGGAGACACAGCGGTCATAAATTCTAAATGAATTCAAATATTTCGTATACACTTGATATTTAAAAAAATTTCGTGAGGTGGTCATATCCTCCCTCAGGCATTATTTCCATTCATGTTACACTTCACATGAATTACAATGATTTTTTTTTTTTTTTCAATTTAAGCGATGAACTTAGAAACTATACTTGAAACTTCTTCAGTGTTGTTTTTATATTCATGTTAGACTTTGAGGAATAATAAGGATTTTTTTAAACTTCAGCTCTGAAAAAGGTTTTTAACTATATATGAAATTTTTTCAGGGTAGCGATGACCTCCCTCTCATTGTTTCCTTATTGTTAGACTTCGTATGCATCATAAGGGAAGTTTTTTCATTTTTGCTCAAAAAAGGGGAGTTAACTATCATTGAATTTCTCTGGGGGGGGCATGGCCCCCATGGCCCCCCTCTGGATCTGCCCATGCCTCCAACCCCCAAGGTGAATTCCCCCAAAATTTGCTTGCAGAATACAGTAATTTTTATACTAGATTTTAAAAATAAAAGGAACAAAACTATGCCTCACTATCATAATAAAAATATGATTCCAGAAGTTGATATGCGCAGCAGTTAAGTTGTACCATACATCATACATGTACTTTTTTTAAATGTATTTCAGTTGTAGTTTGATCTGCAATCTCTAAACTTAGCCTCGTTTAAAACATCATCCCGGTTTTATCTGCGTAAACCATGAATTTGAAAACAACTGACAATTTTGTTACTTAAAACAATGGAAAACTTAGTTTAGCTTTTATGTTTTTTTTTCCTAAATAAGCAATCAAAATTTCTTACTGCTCTCACTCATTTGTAAATATAATCTTTTATCTTAATGATTTAAAAAAGTCAGTCACGTGATCATTTTCAACATTGAAAAACTTCTTCCAAAAAATGCATCCATGATTTAAGAAAATATTAAAATTTGATCGGTAAATTTTGAAATAAACTTTAAATTCTCGTTAGTACACAATTGTATTTTAATTCAAACGCTTTAATACGGTAATTATAAGCCAAGTTTCAGTATTATGACCGCTTGGCGATAAATAATGCAGTGAGTAAATTTTAAACACAAAACAATAAGTTTACTGTTAATGAACTGTAATACTGTTAATGCTAGAGCTTTTTCAATCTATTCGTTGCATTATTTGATATCTTGATAAAAGTTTAAACCGTTTTATATGACATTTTTTTGCTCGGCGTTATTTCATGATTCAATAGATATGTTTAAATACCACTGGTGCCAATTTTTTGAAAACTTGCCACAATCATGCTACCTTTTCTCTGGCAAATACAATATATCGCTCATATTTAGTTAAAGCAAAACAAGGAAAAAATACAGTTCTTGATGATGACCGGTTTTATCTGCGATTATATTTTATAAATTGTTTAAAAGTTGAAAAAAAAATTAGTTCATTTACTTTGTTCTCAATTTTAATGCTTACACTTTTTAGTCGAAATTAGTCAATAGCTAACAAACAAACAGATGCGGAAACAACCAAATTGTCAGTAAAACAATATGTATGACAATAGTTGTTATAAATTGCTAAATCTTTACAAATTCATTTATTATCCACCAAATAATGAGATTCGGCTAGCTCAGACAGCTTCACTACAGGAGGAAACAAATGAGAAAAGGGTTTGGGCTTTCATCCAAAGCTCCGGAGACTAAAAGACTTTGAATATATTTCGCCATTTCCCTCGATTCTGTATCTCTCCTTTCTGCTAGTCGAGACATGTCAAAACACATTTGTCGAAGTTTGCTTCTATCGATGTTTGGATGTAGCCAAGCTGAAGCAAAACAAAACGAAGAATATTTTCAACAATATGTTTCTTGGTGTTAAGGTTGGTCGCATTTTTGTTGAGGTTTCTTTAAATCGATATGTTGACAGTATGACCGATTGAATCAGAAACATGTTAAGTACTGTTTTTGTTATATTTAATGAGAGAATCAGTTACGTAATATAATATCAGAAAAAATGCCCAATTATTTATTTACTTAGTTACTTTTGCTTTAGGGATTTTTTTTTTTTTTAGGTTCTTCAGCAATAAATAATTAAGACTTAGTACAATTTGTTATAGAGTGTCAGAACTTTTCCTTTTTAAACTGAACAAAACATGATTTTTGTTTTCAATGGTCTTGAGACTATACAGTTCAAGTAAGAGTAATAAAGAACATTTATATACAGCACAAATCAGCAACTGATTACACACACTTCTTTTGGGGTTTCAAAGAACCGATTTTTCAATGCAAAAAAAGTGTAAGCTTTTGGATGTAAAGCGAATGACTTCACAAGTCCTGCGCTGTTTACAGCTGTTAGTTTTTTGCCCAAAGGAATCGATTCTTTTAGTATGCGATACGTTACTTTATTTTAGTTCAGTTTAGTTACCTATACATATAGCTCTACATTTTCCCAACCGTTAGATGCATATTTCAATTGCAAAAACTGTCAGAATAAGGTGCAGAGTTAAGATATTGAAAGTTAGAAGTGAACGAGAAAATTGAAGAAAATATACGAAATCGAACTTTTTGTACGGAGCCTAAGAAAGCTTTAATTTAGAAAAATAGTTTCCATTGAAAAGTAATTTCAACACAAAACATTTGAATAGTTTGCGACCAGAATTCAAGGATATATTCGAGTTAATAGTTTTAGGCACTATGCAAGAGATAAATTTAGAATTTGTACTCCTTTCAGAAGAATGGCAGGTTGTCGAAGTTAAATATATATATATATATCTATATATATCGTACAATTTGAAAAGACACACTCAATTAACACATACTATATTTCCAAGATCTTTATAAGCGGCTATATTTCCCCTTAAAAAGTGTCATTGACTGCAAGTGTAAGGTGGTGTAGTGTGGATGTGGAAGATATAGGGATCATATAAAAAAAATTTCTTATTTTTTCATTAAATATTTTTTTTTTCGTTTCCAGCTTTTAACATTTAACTTTATATCTTGCTTTGACCATTTTTGCGATTAGAATTAAGCATTGAGAACTAAGGGTTACAAAATTAGAGATCTTGCAGGTATGCGGGGACACGAAATGAATATGTAACGTATTAGGACTGCTTGACCCGTGCTCCTCCAAGAAGAACTCTGCGTCATTATGACAACTCCCCCAGACAAGAGGAAAATTATGATTGCGCTTGTCCGTGATGTATGAGTCGTTCCAACAGCTTAAAATTGACCTACACATTCTTGAAATTAAAAAGTGAAATACACACACACATAAAAATAAGGAATTCTGAACGATTTCTTGCCTTGTTAAAATCAGATTGCTTCCTCACACGTTATTGGGAACGACAACACTCAAAAACACACAATCTTATTATTATTGAAATTAAATTATAATTATATTGAAATAAACTGTAGAACATAGAAAGTCGAAAAGAAAAGAAAGAACGTTTAAAAAAATGTTTTTAAACTGCAACCGTGCTTGTAAAAGTTTAGTTTCTCAGAACCTTATTGAATGTATTTTATGCTGTGTTTCAGTCTGATCTCCTTCCCTCTCCCCCCACCTTCTAACTTCCTCTTATAGTAAAGTAGGTCAAAAAGAGGGTGATTTTCCGCCCAAGGATTAAATGCATAGCATGATTAAATGCATAGCATGATTCATGGCATGTTTTTCATTATTAAAGAAAACATTTCTGTGGATTTCCAGATACGCTTTTCTCCTATAACTAGAAAAATTCGTTTTACATTCTGTAGTCAACTGAAAGTTAGTGCGCTTGCTAGATTTCTAAAATTTTTAACCGGGTTACCAGAATGCCCCCTCCCTCCTCCACGCGTTTCGGGTACTCTAAAGAGTTACACACCATTGGTTGGTTTTTATAGCGTCTTAGAGGTTAGTTCATTCTTAATGGAATGAATAAATGGTTACTAATTATGAACCAAAACCAGGGGTAATAATAAATGACTTAAGAATGTGTGTTTATGTATTTTAATTTTTTCATGTTAATCTTTAAAAGTAACTTTCGTAAGAACTTTGAATGGCTTTGAATGAGGAACAAAAATTTGAACAATATAATATGTTAAATGAATCAATTAACCTATGTTTTCATGCACAAAAAATGCAAAATACTGCAGATACGACTTTCGCTGTTGCAACGAACACCTTTTTCGATGCAAAAAAGTGTGAACTTTTGGATAATGACTTTTCATCCAAAAGCTCACACTTCTTTGCATTGAAAAAGTTTCTCTTGTAACACCGAAACGGATGTCTGCAGTAATTTGCAATTGCTGCGCATCAAAACGTTGGTCAATTGTTTCATTTAATTTTCATGCACAAATAATCGTTCATATAATATGTACTTTTCATTGGCTTGGACTTTTTTTAGAAAATTTTTTTTTTTTTTTGGTTTTAATCTTCTTGTAAAAATCCTCACAAGCTTATCCGATAGTAATATTGCAAGTCAATGTTTCAAATGACAACGTAGTGATCCTTAAATACCCTACACAGTGAATATTTTTTAGTACTTTTTGGTCATTTGTACGTTTTACCGTGACAGGAAGTTAGCCGGACGGGACACCGGGATTTTGCTTGAAAACCAGAACTGTCCCGAATAAAACGTGACGTCTGGAAAGCCTAGTGATGAGGCATAGTTCTTGAAAAAAAAAAATGATGACGACCCTTTTTCGCCTATTTTCCTGTAAAAGTAAAAGAAAGAAGAAAAAAGCGTAAACGAAGTTTTCTTAATGAATCTTAAAAAAGTAGAAAAAAATCATAATCAAAAAAATATCGGAAAATTAAAAATTAAAAAAGTAGGACTTTCAGATGGTTGTGTCTCAAATTTGTGTTTTTAGTCTGCCTGTCTCTCTTCTCCTCCCTTTAACACTTTTTGAGTGAACTGCCCGATTTGAACATATTTATTTTTTGTTTGAAAGATGTTGACGAGTTTCTAAATTTTTAATAATTTTTTAAACGACTTAGTTTTAACAAGCACTCGGTTGCTACGAGCAAATGTCCTGTTTTTTTCCTCGCTCCCTATGAGTAAGTTTGACGCACAAAACTGAAAAGTATTAATTTTGTTTTATAGTCTACGTACATTCTTTTCGTACAATAATTGTAGTTAGAAATGACAAATTAAAAGTCATTCAACTAACGGAATAACAATTATTTATGCTTACCACAGATCGGAAGTAAAATCATTTATTGTCGCAATAAGTGAACTTGAGGAACCGAACATTTCATTCACAAAAATGATTGAGAAGGAGGATTCAGTTTTGGCATTCTTCCAAATCGTGGAGGGGAAAACAGTTGAAATAAATTATGTCATTTTCTAGCTTTCTTTTTCTTTTCCCAGGTCATTGCCAATATTTATTGTCCCATCGCTTAGTATTCTCAGGATTTCGCGCACTAAAATGTACACTAGATACTAAAAATTGAAAAAAAAAGAAATAAAGACAGGAAGAAAGAAATGTAGCTTCATTTTATTGCTATGTATTTCTACTTGAGAGCAATATTAGCAGATAAAAACTTTTTTTTTAACTGGCAGCTCTATGAGGCGTATTACATAAGGTTTCACTGTAGGAAGAGAATGGTTGTTTAAACAGATAAAATGCTTAAATAACTGGTTCCTTTTATAAAAGTGAAATCAAGTTTCGTCATGGCGTAATTGAATAGGCAACAAGATTTCCACTTTTCACAGTAAATTACTTTTATTCACTAAGTTTTAAAGGTTTCAAAAATTTATGACAAATCATGTAGAAAAATAATATACAATGAAAGAAATAATTATTACAGGTTTAACTAAATAACTTTGAAATACAAACGCAGTGGATTTATTTTTTTATATTTTTTATTTATTTGATGAAAGGTTTAATAACATTTTGTAAAAGAAAATATTGCTTTGTAAGTTTATAAAATTAAAAGACAAAAACCATATCTGATGTTTTCCGTATGAAATAGCAAAATGTAAGTCTTAAATTGACTTTTTATGATTCTGAAAAAAATATCATTAAAAAAATTAATGATAAAAAAAATTTGCTCCAACCCAAAAGAACAGAAAAATGAATCTATAATGATTACACAATACATTTTCGTAATGGGAGAGGGAAATCCTGTATTAATAAGGTTCGATAATATAAAATAAATCTACCGTTCAGAAGTAAAAACTGGGGAGAATATCAGGAACAAAAAATGAAAAGTTTAAAGACAACTTATGTAACATTAAATTACTCGTAGTGTTGACTGGGGTAATTGTGAATGGTTTTTGATGTTTTTAAGAAGAGACGTTAGGGTAATAGGTCCAGTAACAGACAGTCATAAGTTTGGATTTCAATAATAAGAATTTTAGGCGGGTAAAACTGGTGTTGCTGCGACTCATGAATACGATGCAACCATCTAATGTTATCAGAATGAATTTTAAGAGTCAGTTGGTATTTACAAGGAAGTGGTGAAAAATTTTGAACAGCCACCACGAGGTCTGCCGGTGTTTCATGTTCATTTGAATTTAATAAGATTTTAGCACTAAAAACAAAAACTCTTGTACATTTTGAAGAGAAAAGGGGAATTATGTCCATTACTCATCTTTTCCTTATCCTATCTGTTGCTGGGTGTCATCAGAAATGTCGGTGTCTGTTACTAGAGGGTCGTACCTTTTTTTCGAAATTGAGCAAATAAAAACATAATTAACCACTTCAAAAGATTCAGAAGTAGCCAAACGTTAGGTGAGATAGTTGCATGAAAGAAAAATAGTTTTAAAAGTCTAAAATTATATCATTAAAAGGGTCAGAAAATGAAGTTGACCGGAGAGCGATGTCTTAAGCATGTCTGTTACTGGTGACGTTACCCTAATTCAAAAAAAAGTGTTTAAAAATATCTCATTTCAGAAACTATATTCAAACTTATACCTCACAAAGTCAGGATGTACCACACAAATTTTTAACAATTTCTTTGTTAAAATATAAATTTTATGAGGCATTCACAAATACCCGGAACAGATTTTTAAATTACTTGATTTTTGGGGTAATTGTAAACGGCATCAGAAATGTTATTTAGAATGTTCTTTTTGTAGAATTATGGCAGAGATGCTTGCAAAGCTTAAGATGTACACTTTTACCCTACTTTGAAAATGATGCCTTCATTTTTAGTATTCACAATTCCTCTTGTATAACACCGGTCACAAATTTCTCAATTTTTTTAGCAAGTGGGAAATAATAGGAAAAAAAGTAATAATATTCGTAGATGTTTAATACAAACTTAAATTGTAAATTCAGACTTCGTTTTTTACATAAATATAAAAATGACAAGTTTTTTTTCAAAGATATCAAACATACAAGTCTAAAAAATTACCACTTCGGTACATCAATAACTCAGATAAAATGTTTCATTTGTTAGACTTAAAACATAGGCCTATTGTTCATTTACGTTGGCAAATCAATGAAAAATATAAGTTGCTCTTTGATTCTTGTACACTTCCACAAGAAATGGTAGAACACCAGGTATGTCAAAAATAGCGACTGAAAATACATCGGGTTATTTGCATACAAACTCAGTTTTTGTTTTATTGGGCCAACGAGTCCCTGTACAATGAGTTCGCCATCTTCTTCGTTAACATTATATTCAGACATACTTGTAGTGCATTGTAATTGTGAACAGCGCTCACAATTCCGCCTTTTTTAAATTAACCTTTACCCCACATTTTCAAAATCAAGGGATGGTTGTGCATTTGTAATAAAATGCTAAAATTCAGAAAAACGGGAGAAATTAATATCTGAGCAAGTCGGCCACTTTAAAAGAAGTAGTTTTATGTATTTATTACTGTAAAAGTGAAACACACATAGAATAATTTTAAATTTATTCAATGCGTTGTCAATCCGAGGTACCAGGAAAAAAATATGTTTTTTAGTAATGAAATGTGTATACCAGTAGTTGGAGGAGTGTTTCCAAGTTTTAATAGCACATTAAGAAGGAACTAAAATTTTTCCAATCAGTCATTTTTTATAATATTACTGTAAATATTAACATTACAGACGTCATTCATATAATTCCCCCCAATTCACAATCACCCCACTCAACCTCATAGCAAAATAATGCGGAAGAATCTTCTCAGAATGTTCAAACTTTAGAACATAATTTGAAGTACATGATGATAAACGCTATTTTTTCAATAGCATGAAGAAATAACAATAGAAGATCTTGAGAGAATAGGAAGAAAAATATGAGGGAATGAAACATTGAACACTAGAAGAGGCTAAAAATGTTTTTTAGCCTCTTCTAATAAAATATATTAAAAGAAGTAATGGAATTATAGGAAGGTTTATCAAAGTTTTTAATAAAATGTACAACACACGCTTAGTAATGATTAGACTTATTGATTTTAAATTTGTAATGGACATTTTATCTTTTGTAACTATCTTTATTCTAAGCTTTAATGTTTGAACTAAAATTGTTAATTCGTTGTGTGAATTAGAATCAAATATACGGTTCTAACCAACTGCAGTAGTTATGCGTACGTAGTTCGATTACTGATGGAAAAAATCTACTAAAAATAAAGCAACAATGAAATTATTATTTATCACAGGAAGATATATTTAGGAATTAAAATTAAAATAAGGTAATGTATTGAAAATCGCAAATGTACAGGATAAAATGATATTACTAGTTTAAGATATTTTAAAGAGCATTTTCGTTCTTTAAAATTTTCCATTCCTTTTTAGCCCGATTTGTTTGGAGACATAGAATACATAAGAAAACAAATAAAAATTATGCATGTCTTTTTTTTCATAAAATATTCTAAGAAATTTCTTCTTTTAAATATGTTTGGAGATTGAGTGAAAAATATCTGAATTATTTTTTTAAAAGAATAGAAATACTTAGATGAACAGATCAAATCGCAGAAGATGCTGTCTTTTCTTTTCCTCTTGACTATTTACATTATTGTACATTTCCTTTAAGCACACATATTAGATTATTAAGCATACATATATATTCCAGTTTGAAACATTATCTCTAAATTTAAGATGATATAAAGCAATCTTAACAACACTAAAGCTAATGATACTTCATTAATAACACTTAGAACATTTGAAATGAAAAGGGTAAAGTCGTATTCAGCGTGCATAAAAGCCATATGCCGTAGAAATCCCTTAAATAATAGAATGCAGGACAATGAAGATATCATTTGCTAAATTAGAGTATAAGTGCGGAAGATTTGGGCTTCCTGCCAAGCTGCGGGGAGTGAAAAGGATTTAAAACACATTCTGTTTGCTTTCTCTCAGCTGTGGTCTTTGTCAACAATTGTTAAGGATTCAAATAGATCAGTTGATCGTAGTTATGAGATAATGATTGGAATCTCAACTGTAATTTTAGTTTTGATTGTGTTGGTTTGAATATCCGTAGAATTTCTCAACCGAAAATAAAGCTTATGTTCGAGATTTGCAGAAAATATTTAGAATATTTATTAATGGGAATAACAGTTAAATGTCTCTTTCGTACAAAAAGACTCATTTATCTCTCCCTCTCTAATTATATATATATATATATATATATATATATATATAAGGAGGTTGTTATGGCTAAAATAATAAATGTAGCAAATCTTTCAAATGCATTTATAATAATTGAAGGCCTGTGACAAGCCACAAGGATTGACTTTTCGAATAATAATTTTTGTTTCTCATAACTAAAACTAAAATAAACATGACAATGGATGATGTCATTTGGAGAGAATCATGTCTGGTTTTAGTATTTCAGAATATAGAATTTATAATGCCTTTGAAAAATTCTACAAATATTTTTATAAGTTGGAAATTGGCCTACTGAAAATTTCACATCATCGCATTTTTGCCCCGAGTCCTTACATTAGTGCTTGATGTCATACTATTTTACATAAAAACATTTTACTGTTTTGTACTTTTATAATCCATTTACTTTACTTTTGAATTATTTTTACATTGAAAGGTAAATACTGAGAGGAACGGCGCTCAGTAAGCTCCCCCCCCCCCCCAAATACAACATATTTTTCATCTGATTTGTACTTATTTTCTCAAAATACTGATTCTCAAAATAGGTGCGTGATTGGCTATTTTTTAACTCAAGTAGACCAGGAGAACACACACACTCGCTCACACACAAACTGTTTAGTTAATCTAGTTTATGTAGTGCAGTTAACAAGAAGTCCAAAACCCACCTTCAACAAATAAATAAGTTAAAGTTTTAGTAACATATTAAATAACGTGCAAAAAGCTACTAATTCGCACTATCATTTATTTTAACGTTTTCCTTGTTTATTAAATATTTGAACGACAAAGTGTTAACTTCGAAACTCCCAAAGCATGAGGGTGAAATTTTAATCTATAGTCCTTTATTGTGTGTTATGTCACTCTGCCGACTTAATATCCGAATGAATCAAAATATGAAAACAAGTTTAAAACTAAGACTATTAAAATTCATACAAAAGAGCAAGTTAAGAGTTTATCTTCTTTTTCATACATTTTCAGAACGAGTATCTCTTACCAAGACGCAAGCTAAGAAATGCGAAACAGTTGAAGGAAAAGATGAGGTGCAGTAAATTATGTCTATTCAATGAAGGCAAAAATGGTTAAATATAAACCTGTATCGCGAAAGGTGTATACATATTATGATGTTGATGTTCAGAATAAATGGAGAAAATTAATATGCCTATGATTTTACAAGGATTATTATTTATGATGATAAGTAGAATTATATTATGAAGAAGATTATATCTATGTATACCACTATATTGAAGTAGATATGTGAATATTAAATGATACTCTGGATGTTGATGTTTGTAATAAATGGAGAAAATTGATATGATTCTTAAATGGATATGCATTGTTACTTTCCTAACGGGAATAAGTGGAGAAAATTGATATGCTTATTGGGATTAGATCTGTATGGATTATTCGTGATGATAAATAATATTCGAATATGGAAAAAGATAATATATATGCATCCCAGCAGTATTAAGCTGGATAATAAAATATTAGAATGTTTTGTCAATCTCTTGTGAAGTAAGATGTATTTACGTATCCCTGCGGTGTTTTTCTTCTTTATCATTGACTCGATTTAAAAATACAGATATTAATAAAATGCAATGGCAATAAATGCAATTATTTAAAATAAATAAAGTCTATAAAGTCCTTAAAATGATTTTAAGAGTTGTATGTTAGCTAAAATTAAAAGCGTGGTTATCTAGAGTTGTGATGTGCATAGCTTGCTCGTATTGATAGAAAATAAGGATATTCAAGAACTTAATGTATCTTTCATTGTATTTTCTGTGAAACCATAACTAATCATAATTTAATAACAAGCTAACCAATATTAAAAAACTAGCACTTAAAATGCATGTTTAGTCAGCTAAAGAATGCATTTTGAAACATAGAAAGTGTATGAAAAGAAAGTAATGGTGTTTTCCCCCTTTGAAGAACATGAAAAAAAAAATGTTAAAAATGTAAGTTATGCAGATTTTATATAATTTTAGCTGTATTACTGTTAGAACCATAAACTACATAAAAATGTTATATTGGTTTTACATTTTGCATATATATATTCTCCCTTTAACTCAACTTTATCTAAAATAAAACTTGATTTCATTTACACGTCTCTTTTACTTATGCGTTCTTTTTGGTCTGTTCCATCGCAGACTCATTATGGAAAGTTACTCCATTAGGTTTTATGTAAAAGTTTCGACTGTTATAAATCTTTATTAAACATACAGACTTTCCGCAGACAAATTTTCTGTAAAGTAAGACAAAAACAACGTTAGAAGAAGCACAAATTTGTAAATTACAGCAGACACGTGTTTCGGCGGTAGAGGTGACGCCTTTTTCAATGCAAAAAATATTGAGCTTATGGATGAAAAGACATCGATAAAAAATATTGCCGGAAAACGATTTTGTACACAATATTTAAAAAGTATTTTTGACAGTAAAAAAAATATTTGCCAATAGCATCTGTCACAAAAAAAAAAAGAATATTGCTACACAGAAGTAGAAAAATGTTATCTTTCTTACAATCGATAAAAAAATAAAAACAAAATGTTAAATATATATATATATATATATATATATATATATTTATTTAGTTATTTATTTATTTATTTATTTTTCTTTTTTCATGAAATAAAACGCGTTATTTAGGAGGGGGGATTCTTGATGTAGGGTTGGTTGGAGGTAAATTTTGAGAACAGTTCGTTTTTTAAAACCTTATACAAACGCTTTTTAAACAAAAAAGAAATAAATTTATTGTCTTATTTTATCTGCGACATTGTTAACAAACAAATGTCCATCATTATTTTCTGAATTAATGTCTTAAATATTGTTATCGATTATATTTTTAAAAAAAATCAAATAGGTGTCTCGATTACTCCATAAAAAGGGGTAAGTGGAACTTTCTCATTCCATTTAAATTTCAAGCAAAGCTATGAAAGGGATAAAGAGTTTTTTTTTTTTTTTTTAGTAAAGTGTAAATTTATATACAGGGTGTTTCAAAACGAATAGCGGGGTTTTAACATATTATAATATTTATTACACCAAAATTACAGCCACAAGTGATACATCAAATGAAAGAGAATATCAAACAGATTTACATAATAGTCTACAAGTGTTCAATGTGAGCACCATTCGTCACTCAGCACACGTCAAGACGATGTGCGAGTTCTTCCCAAACTTTAATGTGTGTCTCATTAGTAATTGCTGCAACCGCTGTTTCAATCCTATTCCTTAATTTGGGAAGGTGTATGGCAGTGTAGGCACATACACACGGTCCTTAATAAACCCCCAAAGATAGAAATCACACGGCGTTAGGTCGGGTGACCGTGGACGCCATGGGAAACAAGCCCTGTCATTAGGCCCCTTACGGCCAATCCAGCGGTCGGGTACAGTTAGGTTAAGCCAATCGCGTACCTCATTATGCCAGTGAGGCGGCGCACCATCTTGCTGAAAGATGAAGTTTTCTGGTTTATCTTGTGTCAGTTGAGTGAAGAACCATAGCTATGAAGTATCCAGATAAGAAGACCGATTGCAGCAGAAACATTCCACGCGCATGCGCACTGATGCCAACAAACAAAACTGATTGGGTTTCTCTTTTATTTGATACATCACTTGTGGCTGTAAGTTTGGTGTAATAAATATTATAACATGTTAAAAACCCGCTATTCATTTCGAAACACCCTGTATATATATATATATATATATATATATATATACATTTTTTCGTAAATTTATCCATTTATGAGATTTATTGTCTTTTGAATCTGTATGACGGGAAATTTTAAAGCAAAATACAAAGCAGTTACATTTGGGAAATTTGTCGAAAGCCAAACTCATTTGTACCTGTCCAATAAAAAGTCACTATTTATATTCGTTCCTGCGAATTCAACAGTATTTTTTAAAGTTTGTATCATCGACTTCTAACATTAGACCTATATAATACTTTATGGTTTTCTTTGATGCAAGTTTCACAAATTCATAATCACCAGCTTTCGAGTTTTTGCAGTTGAACTATAAATTTCACAAGTTCATCATAGTTGTCTTGTATTTCACAAATATTTCATCAGATTTGCTATTGATTTTAAAATCCTCAATTATGGGTGGACCTACTTACCCCTTATAGCGAAAATTTACGGGGTAAGTGTAATCCCTCCTCTTAAACACTCATTAACAATATTTTATGCAAAAATTCTTGTTGCAGTATTCACTTTAAGTGAACTATACATGAAATATTAATGATCCTAAAAAAATAATCAAAACTAATCTAGAAACACTTCTTTGAAAAATGTTACTTGGACTCGCAAAAAAATATTTTTCAGACTTATATTTACTCAGTTCTTTGACCTTGAAAAAAATCCACGAAACCCAAATATATGCAAAACGAATCAACGTGATGACATATGACATGATCAGAGTAAAAAAAGTATAAAAACCATATCCATGTTTCAGTTTTTTGAGGTGACTCACGTAATCCAAATAACACTAATATTGTTTTCGTTTAACTTTGAAAGCTCAAAATAATTATAATTGATGAATTTTAATTTTAAAGAGAGAAATCTGAAACTATTCAAATAATTATTAAGTTAAAAATTATTTCACTCTTCTTTGTTTAAAATGTGATTTGACTAGGATGCTAGATGGCAGGCTATTAAAATTAATTTTTCTTATAAAATCGAACTAACTTTTTTTTCCCTTTTTTATGTTTTAAAGTATAGTTATTTTCTGTAAGTTTATGTATATGTGAAGTTAATTACATAATTTATCAGTATGTTTAATCAGTTGCGTGTTGAAGATTTTTTTTTTATTTCTTCTAATTGTATAAGAAAATAAAAAAGATTTTTTTTTAGTATGTGTGTGTTGTCAAAAGGGTTTTTTACAGTGTTTTATATAAATTGCATTTTTAAAAATATTAAAGAACGCTTGTTTTCATATTGAAGATCGTATTGAGTATTATAAATCGGAAATATTATTTACAATGTCACAAAACTGTTGAAATTTGAGTCTTGCGCAGCCGGCTCACTAACTTCTGTTCGAACTTGCGACTCCCCTTTATTATCCTCAATTTGCTTCCACGGATGCAAAGACAAATTTCAAAACATCCTTCCACTATTATTTTGATATTTTTAACGAAGTTTTATTTATTTTTAAATTCTATACACGAAAGTTTGTTGAACTTTTTTAAGTTACTGGGACTCTCTGCATCGACGACTTTCAAGAACGAATCGTTTTTGTTTTCTTAACTCGTCTCTGCCAAACAAAACAGAGGAAGGTAATTGACGCTCTGTAGTTAACCGTATGAATGCAAGTTACCGATGTAAATTTTCTGGCTATCCGACGAAAGAAAAAAAAAAAAGTAAGGAAGGCAACTAGATCTTAATGACGCTTTGAAAGTCGTAAACCTGATCTTCTATTAAAAGCTGTTTTGTTTGTTTTTTTTTTTATTTTTTGTAATTATTATTATTATTATTATTGTATATGGTAATGTTTACCGACTTTTGACCTTGAACTGGTGAAAAAAAGCATATACTTAGGACAACGAAATGGTATTTTTTACGAACAGCCATTTTATTATTAAAAAGACTGAAATAGTATAATTTTATTTCACGAAAGTGTGATATAACCCTCTATCACTCTAAAGCTCGAATTTATTTGCTTTTTGTTGTAGTTTAGATAATAACAAGAAAAACGGATCTCCTAATTCAGCGTTTCTTAATTAGTTTGACAAGTGGAACCCTTTAGTGTGAACTTAATTCGTGGAACTTCCGTCTTTTCCTCAATACTATAGTTTTAATACAACATTCTAGGAATGGTATATTTGCAATAAAAGTTCTTATTTACTTTTTTCTAACAATATTTATTGACTTAAATACCGTTATTTCAAACTTAACACAAAGTGTCTTTAAACATCTATAAACTAACTCGTTTCAAATGAAATTTTAAAGTTTTAATTTTAATGATACGACTGGTACTTATTTTTATTCTGCCAGCAACATCCTTAATACCAGGCTTTATGGATGAAAGTTGCACCCTCAAATATTTTTTTTTGTCTACTGATACGTTGAGACCGTGTACGTACACGTATGTTGCAAGTGATAAAAGTGCCAACATGCAATATCGTGACAATTGAGAAAGTTCATCTTTTAAATTGCACCATAATTCGAATATAATTTCATAATTTCAATGATCGGCATCAATTTAAGTTTCTGAAGCAAGTATAAATCAAATGGTATTTCAATAAGAGTATATTCTAGAAGTGACATAATTATAGGCCATACATTGTCATCATAAGTTCTTTTAATCCACTAAATTAATGTTTTCTCCTCTGTTCATTAGGAAAATAATTTTTCAACACTTCAGCCAAACCATATTTTTAAATGGCTAATTTGAGTATTAAAAAAAAAAAAAAGACCGCAAGTCTTGTGAAACTCTTGATTGATATCCATGGAACCCTGGTGTTCCGCGGAACACAATTTAAAAAACGCTATCCTACATTGTGAAAAATATGTGTAAAAACAGGGATACTAATTGAACAAAGATTGCCAAAAAATTAAAATTAACCGTAATCGAGATGTTACATGAAAAGGTAAGAGCTTTTTATTGATTTGAAATTTAAAAGCTTGAGACTAATTTTACAAATTTATGTAAAAATGACGCTTACAAGTAGAATTTTAAAAAAATCGAAAAAAAACAAACAAACATATATACGTGTTTTGTATGCACATCTAAGGCATGGTACCGTTCGAATACACATATTTCATTTCTTTCCTTTTAAATGTGATAACTAAAATGGGAGGAACACATTTTTATGTTTTCATATTAACCTTTCAAAGACCATAAGATTGTATGTGTCCCTTAAGTTCAAACTTATTTTATAACTAACCGAACAAAGATAATTAATGAATTACATTTTTTCCATGTCATTGAAAAGTCAGCATTCATTTATTAGCTAAAATCTTCAGCAGTCTTTAAAAATGCACTGTAATTTTTTCTGTAAAAATTGCAAGGAAATCAATACATCAATTAAAAACGTATGCATACAGAGCATTATGTTTCTACTTTTATTAATGATTACTTTTTAGTTGAAGATCAAACGCATGTAATGTCATTCAATTTCCAACTATTTCTCAGTTAAATGATCAATTTAACCTAAGGCGTATCGTTAAAAGGTGGGGTAAGGTGAAGAAAAATTAAATAATAAACTAACCAAATTTTAGAAAAAATTTCCAGTTTTGATTCTTTAATGGGTCACATAGAGGTACACAAATAATTCCCACCCGTTTACACCAAACCCATTAAAATAGTTTTAACAGGGGACGACGAGAGGGCATGTACGTCTAGTCGAAAACTAGGGGCTTGGTTTGGAATCGGATTGGTTTGAGTATAATGCGCTTCATGGGGTGGCGAAAACAACTGACAGGGGATCCGCATTGGCTCTCGGCAATCCTGCTTAACATAAATGTTATTTACCTCAATATTTATTGGTTTTACACATTAAAAAAAAATCGAACACAGTGCTTCCGAACTTATTATATCTGCGCCACCTTTTTCACAGATAAATTATTTCCTTTCCCCCTTCAATTTTCGTACAAATATATTTTCATAATTTCTATCCTGAAATTACGATAGTATTTAATGGATTAGAAAAAACACTACCTTATTTTGCATCAAGAAGATTTTATTCACCAAAACTTACTATTTATTTTTTATTTTAAAGTGAGTATGAATACTTTTACTGCATTTAACAAATCTTCCAAAATTACAGGAAACTATTGGTTAAAATACAATATTGGTGAAAATTTAATGTAAATGTTGGATTTACTTTTGAGTGCAAATTTTCTGAAACCGTGATGTTATTGATATCGCTTCCTTAGTGCGGGATGGGCGCTCAAACTGAAATGCCCCAGTGATTATGTTTTGGTCTTTTTCGACACTTATTTTATGTTATTATTCTTATTTTTTCAAAACATTATTTTGATAAGTGCTGCACCCCCTCCCCAAAAACCTCTTTTTCCTCCTAAGGGACCGCTAATATAAAATAAAACTAATGAACTTATAAGGATAGATATAACGGTTTTTTAATTTTTAATTAAATTTTCAAATATTTCGCTATTAATTTTATATTTGATTCTTTACTAACACACATTTTTTAATGCTGAAAAAGTGTAAAAATGAATTTTTAAGAACATAAATATTTTACTCTAACCATTGCTCAGAATTACTGTTTAAATGTTGGCACTGTGTTTTAAAAATCATGCAATTTTCATACATACTTATTTCTTGAATTGAAAAAATAACTACAGGTGACATTTTAATTGAACATTCGCGTGGAATTTTACACTTGGTTATTTCATATCCTTCAGTTAAAAAATACCTCAGTTTACTAAAAACAAGTGTTTTTTTTCTTTAATTTTAAGCTTATAATCCCCTTCAGTTTAACATTATTTATAAAAGCAAAAATATTCACTTAAAACACACAAGCGATAAATTTGCCAACATAGAAGTACCTCCTGAAGGAGATGGTAACCCGTTCCTAGGGAAAGGGTCTGCTTGTGATTAATGGGGGTAGAAAGATCTCTCTTGGAGGGAGGGGATCAAAATGTTGAGCGGGGGTGGAAAGTAGGGGATTAGCAGGTGAGCCCCCCTCGTCTTGACAGATAGGCGGCCCCCAAGTTTAATAGAGGCAGGGAAAAGTGAGAAAAATTGAGACGAAATACCGTTAAGGCCGGTAAAGGAGGGAAAAAAACTCTATGAATGATGTAATAGAAGGGAATGAAAGAATCTGTTAGAGAAAGAAATGTTTCTGGCTTGTCGTCGTGTATGCATGAAGCAATCGCTTTGAGGTTCTCTTTTGTTTTAACTTGGTATCTTCAAAAAGAATAACTTCTTCAGTACAGGTGGGGAAAAAATCCAAAAAAAGTTGATTTATACCCAAAAGATCATACAGGTATCCGTCAGATTTTATGTCAAAGTTGGTCAGATTCAAGAACATTTTTATTAGTGTTTATGCGTCTTGATTTTATGCTTTCGTCTATTGTCTTCCTGCGATAAAAGCATGAACTAATTAAGCAAAACGAATGCACATTAAAACAATCCATTAAAACATATGAAAAACATTGAAAAAAAAATTTTTTTTGATGCATTTAAAGTTATTTAATTAGTTTTCGTTAAAATCGTTTTAACCATACATACTATGTATCATATTACAAGAAGATAACATGGCCGTCGCATTTAATTTCTTTGTTATCTTATTCTTGTATGACAGACAAAAGTGTTAATTCTAAAATACATACGACATAAATAAATTTAGCTGTTGAATTAACAAAGGCCGGTAAAACTTACTCATCATGATACGTCAAGATAATATATATATATTTAATTTAATCATCGTAAATCATCGTCTACCAGTATCAAAGTGCTGCCTATGGCGTCTATTGAACTGAGTTGTGAAGCTTGATTCAATTTAATTTGTTTGAATTGTCCATCTTAAAAATACAGTTTATGTTAATGTTTCTTACTATATATATATATATATATATTCAAATAAGTTTAGCATTTACAAAGGATTCAATCATCATCCATACATTTAAAACAACAAGAAAAATCTCCGTGCTTTATCGAAATTTATCAGATGATTATTATATTATTATTATTCTGGGGGGAAAATAATCACAGTGAAGATTGAATTTAGTTTAAACGTACCCACAGTGAAAAAATTTTCACTTACATATGTTATTTTAATTCTCAGCTATAATAAACAGCTAAAGCAAATATGAAACAAAAACGTTTAGCTTTCTACAGAAACAATAAATTATAAAATTTACTTTGTTAAGGCAAAAATGTGTGAAAAAAGTCCTGTGCTTATTTATGGGGCAGCAAAGAGCATCTGGATCACATTATGAAGCTTTGTCAAGCATCAAAACATATCACAAATATCAAAGAAACCCAAGAAAACCTTTTTTTTTCACTAAAATTCTTCATTGGCAACTTATGGAGAAAAATGTTAGATTCAAGTTTAAATTTTTATTGCTGCTTCGTGTCAGGAGCTCGAAATTTTTTCTGATTTATCAATCAATAATTGAGAATGTGTTGTAAAACGTGAAATATATGCAAAAGTTTATACTTTAATATTGTTTGTTTTGAAATGATTAAAGAAACATGTTTTCGGACCCAAATTTCGCTATTTGATCTTCATACCATAGGGCAGTTTTTCTTTTGCAAACCCTTTCCTAAATCCGAAAGAATTTGGCAAAACCTATATGCTGTGGGTCAGTTTCAGGTTGAAAAAAAATAATAAGAACATTTTCCTTAAATGTTGCAGTTCTGCTGATCACGAGAAATAGTATTATAAATCCGAAACAAAGATTCAACTTTTACATAACCATCCAAATTGAAGTTATTGAAAACATTTTGAGCTGTGCAATTCCTAGTCTGAGGCTTTGCTTTGTTCTGCCTATAATGAATTTAATGTAGAATACTATCCCAGTTTTTTTTTTTTTTTTTTGGAGATTAATATACATTCTACTTATTTTTGGATGGTTTATTGCATATCTTAGAAAGTCAGCAATAAACCACCCAAAAACGTATTTGGCAGAATGATTTGACCTGGACGTTTTATTTTGTTATATATTAGGTTGCATTCTAAGAAATTGAATTTCATTTACCAATTTATGACAAATATTTTTTTAAAAATTATCTCTATTTGTTACAAAATTTCTTTTTCCGTAAAATGAATTATATCACAAAATCTACCGCAATAATGCAATTCCTTTGCGATAATTCAATATTTTTTGAACTTATTGCACTGGTTTACATTTTATGGACTCTCAATACATTCAGTTTCATTATTTTCAAAAAAAAAAAATGCTTTTATTACTAAGAATATTTTTATACCCGCAAATATCCCTAAACTTGTTAATAACGATTAATAAATAATTAAGTATGATCTTACGCATGGTGAAAGCAACAGCTGGAATATTTCTCCCTTTAATGATTGCCTAAGGTAACGCTATATATTTAAAGCACTCAAATTATTTCGTAAATATTTCTATCTATAAGTTTAATGTCATAGTTAGTAATTATTAAACCTTGTAAATAAGTTTGTGTGAATACTTCAACTAATAATGCAGACTGAAACACATCTCCTTCGTCCCAAATTAATCGCTACATTTAGGTTTAAAATGTTGTCTAAATTTATCTAAATACTTTAAAACTTGATATCTGCAGTGGCGTCACTAAGGGGACAAGGGGGGGCGGTCTGCAACGGGTATCACCCGTCTGGGGAGGGACACCCAAAGTGAATTGCAAATTTGTCAAAAATATGAAACTAAAATGCACTTTTAAGACTACAAATTTGAAACTTGTTCGGTGGGGGAGGGGGGTAGAACCTTCGGAAACCCCCTCTTTTCACCCCACATCATGGAATGAGTACTCAGGAATAGGTTCATATTGTCAGTATTTAGACTGAAAATTGTTGAAATTTCAGACTTACATAGAATAATAAAAACATAAAAAAAAGAAGCTATGCGTATAGGGGGGGGGGGGTGACACCCGAAATTACCGCCCTGGCTGTCTTATTTGCTAAGTACACCACTGATATATTAATTGATATTTTTTGAATTTTTCAAAAAATATTTTAAAGATTTCAACGTGATATGACACCAATTTACATTACTTACTTTTCATGCATTCTGTTCTTCTCTCCCCAACTAATTTCAAAGGTGTGAAGGTCGCACAGTTTTGAGCCGCGATGCACTTTGTAAGGACAATTCTCTTTTGGTATACTTCCGTGGGCAAGCAAGGAGCAGTAACTGCATTTTTTTCATTTTTGATTTTTTTTGCATTTTGTTATCTTAGTTACACGAGCTTTATTGTACAAGCTTGCTTATTTTGCTTCCGATGAAGAAAATCGCGAAAAAAACGTCTAATATCAGCATTTCCTTGTTGTTAGTATTGAATCCAAAACGCGTTTCTTCAACTATCTTTTCCTGCCCGCGGCAGTATATTGGTGGTAGAGTCCTTTAAAATGGGGAGTGACTTAAGAATACGTGAACTCTGTACTTTTGAAGCAAATTTTGTACTGATTTAAGGAGATAATCCTCTTTTCTGAACCAATGAAACCAAATTTACATATAGTTATTGAAAGTATACGCTTGAGGTTGTTGTGACTTTAAACAACGCAGTGTTACGCTTGTAGTGTAGTAACTTCTAAAGTTTTTTAATGCCAGCCGCTTTTTTTTTTACGCAAATTGATAAGCGTCCCGAGTAACATCAACTCATCTGCTGATCATCGGCCATTCATCGAAATCCGATCAAACTTTGATCGGCCGATGATCCGATTCCGATGAGTTTTGATCGGAAATTGCTCCAATATGTCTCATCGGCAATAGTAGAATCCGATCATCGAAATCCGATGAATTTTGCTCCCTATACCGATGAGATTTTGAACAATATACGAGCACTGCTGTTCCGAGGCGATGAATTTAGGATGAAAACACGATGAGAAGTAGTAACAACCGCGATATAGGGACAAGCAGGAGGAAAACAACTCAACAGTGGGAAAGGGGTCCGCCATCTTGGATGATCACGTGACACTTCCGCCATCATAACAACTTTCGGAAGGGGTATTTTCGGATGACGTCATTTTGGAATCCGCCATTTGGGACAATTATTCAATATCTTAATTTTTTTAATAACTTGTTAACTTAATTTCTCATCTATTTAATTTCTAATTTATTGCTTTTGATGAACGTGATTCAAGAGTTTACTCTAAACTGTTTTGACCGGGAATCGAACCCTCGGCCTCTGGGGTACGAGCTTCGTATGCTAACCACTAGACAAGAAATGTTCTAACCAAAGAAGAAAATAATGTTTTAAATGGGAAATCATTTGTGAAACCATCTATCAGGGGTAAGACCACGACGAATTTCTGAACGGAAAGTGAGAATTTTATTCAGTGAGAATGTGCTTGTGGTGCCAGCTAGTGAAGAGTCAAAGTCGTTCATTTTGGCCGCAAGCCGAGTCGGAGTCGGTAATTTTGGGAGTCAAATTGAACGGAGTGGAATTGTTTTGGAGATGGAGAGAAGTCATTCAAGAGTCGGAGTCTCATTTTGTTTGCAATTCCAGTGAGGTAATCGGGGTTGGAATCGTGGAGTTGAAGTTGAATTGATTTTGAAGCAAATCAGAGTAAACTTTTCCAAAATCCAGGAGTCGTATTCGGAGTCAAAGTATCAGTCATTTTTCCTCCGATTCTCAACCCTGAATGTTGATCCGTATAGCCATACGTTTGATCTATCGTCAGATATTCGAATAATAAAACTTAACAGTTGGGAGATTTCCAAAAAAAATTTGGAACTCGGAAAATTTTTATCGGAAAATTTAAACAATCTACTTTTTTTCCGATGAAATGTAACTCGGCAAATTTTCATCGGAAAAAATGATCGTTACGATCTCTTTTTCCGATGAAATTTAGACCGAAAAATTTTATTCGGAAAATTTGATCGTAATGATATAGATTTTGGATAAAAAACAGCTCATCGAAAATCGGTTCTCGGATTCTGATTGCAACGATATCAGCATTCGTTACGCGATGAGATTAGGAGGAGTCGATGATCGGTCGAGCAAAATCCGATGAGTTGATGCTACTTGGGGGTATTGAAAGGTTCAAATGACGTTGGAACGATTAGCATGCGAAGAAAATTATAGATTTGAAGCATTTTCAAAAATGATTATTTTTAGGAGTGGTAACAGCTCAAAAGTGGAAGGTTTTCGACGTTCTTTGAACAACACACATCATCGGAGAGAAGTAGCAACACCGATCACAAAACACCTCTTGCAAAGCATTTCTTGTGGAAAACAAACTTGGAAATGCACTAAGGAAAAAAGTTCTTTAATTCGTGTGCTCGAATAGAAATTTTTATCATAAGTCATTGGTACCAACGCCATTTCTTGCTTTTTAATACGGTGATCAGATTACGCAAGAAAGAATCCGTGTTGCCAGTTGAAAATTCGAAATTCCTTCACCGTAACCGTGATTTTTTTTTTTTTTCATTTTGGAAAATTATCACGATCGTGTGTCATATTAAATTTTAGTTTGATTGGATTCACCGCTAGAGCTTTGCATATGGATGAAACAACTTTTCGTCCACCCAGCATAACTTCGACTTAACGATACCCGATTAAACGATTTCCTCAATTTAATGATACATTTCACTGGTCCGGATTTGACTGCGTGCAATGTCCATGCTTCTCGATTTAACGATAGCCTTGATTTCACAATTAACTTTTTTTTGTCTCTTGACAATCGTTAAACCTGAGTTATATCTGACAAAGAATTCCTATTAGTTAGTTTTTAAGAACTTTGTATTTTTATCTTAATAACTTATAGACCAAAACTCACTGCAGTTTTTTTTTTTTTTTTTTTTTTTTTGGACTTCCCTATTTATAAATACATACGTAAAGGCTTTCAAATCAAATCTTTCTCAATAAAGAAATACGAACGCAGCCGACATTGAAAGAAGAATTTTATTTTCGGTGCGGTTTTTAGCGTTTGACACTAATCGTTAAGTTTTTTTTATCAAGTTATGTCTAACGTAAGAAACAAGAATTTCATTTTCCGAGATTGTGTTCGCGAGATCGAGCTAATCTCCCAAACCTTATTGCGAATGGAGCTATAATTCTCCAAAGACGTTTCAAGGACTAGCACTTCATTAATCATTTTCTTTATGACCTATTCAATTTGATAATCAGGACGAAGCGTTACTTTTTTTTTATCATCGTTACCGTTGCGTGATCCATCAGCGGCAATGCTTTTTTTCTAACGTTTATTTTATTTGTAGAACATTGTCTGAAAATTTGAGAGCCGGAAATAATGTGGTTCATGTTTAATTTATTTAAACAGTTCGTCAACTTTTCTGCTTTTTTTTTTCTTTCAAACTAAATTTTCTTTTCACAATTAAAATTGCGAAGGATGAAAAAAGAAGTGCAGTTCATTTTTTTAAGCCATTACAAGAAGGGATGTTTTAACTATTTGGTCATTATTTGGTATTCGATCTATTTGGCACTTCTACGAATATATTCAGTTGGACAAATAGTAAATACTGAATATTTTATTAAATGCATTCAGCTTTTTAGTGCTGTACAATAGTAACTTCTTCGGTGGTAATTTAAAAATATTTAGTAAAGAAAAATGTGAAATTGTATATAATAGTTTAATGTTAGAAAAACAATTGTCACCTAAGTTACTCTTCAGTCACTTACCATTTTTATTTTCAGTGTTCAATCTAAAAGCTCACTAAAATTATCAAAAATGACAACAAATATTTATGCTTAAACAAGTTTCATCGCTCGACTTTGCACGGCCTACCTCGAAATTAAAAGTTATGTCAATTGACGCGTGTTCAACACTCAGACTTGAACAAAAAAAAAAAAAAAAAAAAAAAAGGAAAATGTTGCAAAACAACAGATTGCAAAACAAAAAAGTAAACATTTTAAATCCCCCGATTACAGGAAAAGCCTTTAAAACAAAAGCAAGAATTTTACTTGTTCATATTTGAGAAACAAAAATTGCAACAGATCTTTCGTCCTAATGCTTTTCTTCACGCTATAAATTGTAATAAAAGCATTGTTGCGAAAAGTTGAGATGAAGCACTGAATAATTGGAATTTAAATGGAGGAAAGCCTTCGAAAAATAGGGATTTTATGTCGAAATCTAAGTGTCATAATTAGTAGTTATTAATTGATGTCTCCACTAATTAGTATCGGAGGATTATGTTAAATAGCCAAACATAAAGACGGGAAGATGACGAATTCATCGATACCTGTTTCAATGGTCAATTCACTGTTGTTCGGAAGAAGTAACTCGAACATAGATACATAGATGATTACATAGGTACATACATAGAGCTAAGTTTTTAATTGTATAAGATTGAAGAGACCTTGTATTGCATTGGAAGAAAATAACATTGTTCAAGAAAAATATCTCTTTTTTTCGACACATATTTCGTTACTTGCACTTTGAGGGGTGTTCTATGTAACTCTGAAACAAGTGATTTACAATTTATACATTTACAATTTATTGTCTAACCCTAATAGGTGGAATTCCTTCAGACCTATGCTAGACGAAAGAAGTTTTAGTATTAAAAGAGAAAAAAAAAGACCAATAGTTGCGCTTTTTAGCCAGAAATTGTTTCTCCATTTCTGTGCAAGAAAACAGAAGATTCTTCAAATTTACAATTGTTTATGGAAACTTAATGTACTGAAAACTTTATCAATCCTTCTCACAAAAAAAGAAAAAAAACGAATCACACACTTATTATAATTACTGTTAAAAAATGTAATGACAAGCAACAATCTTTCGTAACTTTATATTTTAACAAAAAGCGTTCAACTGTTTAAAAAAAAATAGTTTGCATCTAAAACAATTTTCGTTTATAATGTAGGGTCTGGTGGGGGAAAGTGGTCAATGGGGTAAAGTGGTCAGAATTCAAATAAATGGCTATACCTTAGAAATAAATGTTCGAATGAATGTGAAAATTTCCTTTTAGAGTAGTGCAGTTAGAAACTACATTTTGAATACAAAATTTTACAACTGGCAAAATTTTATTTGGTAAAAAAAAATATTTTGAGTGATTATGAATTTTTTAAAAATATAAACACCTTTTTTAACTTCCTTGGGAAATTTTGTTTGTTAGAATTATGAACAGATTGACTACGCAGGAAGCTTCCTACATGTCTCAAGAACTCTTCCTCATTAGCAGTTAGCTGAATCTATTTTGAATATTTTTTTAGCACAATTTTAGTAAGATGGGGTAAAGTGGTCATAATATTAGGCTTAACGAATATTGTTCTTTTAAAATCACTTAATCTTTAAGTATAAGGCAGGTATAAATTAAATATTAATTTCACTTAATATGTATTGTTTTTACAGTAAACAAGGTTAAATATATGAGTATATGCGCAGGCATACGCATATACTCGTGTAAGCACGTATATATACGTATTCACATAAATGCACCAATAAACACGTATTTGGGTATCTTGTAGTATTTTTTATCTATACAGATATACATTCGACTATACACGTATATATACGCTCACACTCGTACATATACGAACACTTATATACTCAGGTAGACACGACGTATATACACGTACGTACTCGAGTTGACACTTACATACTAGCATATGATATACATGTATGCAGGGTGAGTTTATACTCTTGGGCAAATTTTTAAAAGGTGTTAGAGAGGTGGATAAGAAGTAAGAATCATAAGAAACATATGGCCACAAACTCAACGCTGACGCGCTACATGCACGCAAAGCCAGAAACTAACGAATGCAATTTTACACAACGACTTAAGAAAGTTTTAAAGTGATTGATGAAACTTGCGGCCGGCATCTGTAATACATGCGTCGCAAACACTCTGTTGCAATTACGAGACTCTTAAAAAATTTTCATCAGTCGCTGCGCCTTTGTTGCGATGCGTGTATTAGAGCTACTACAGGCCTGCTTTACTTTTTAACAACTGTCTAAATATTTCTTAAGAACTAAAATGTCGGGTAAAATCATCTTTGTGTAACAAATTTGTGACCTGTTTTCATTCCATCGATTTCTGGCTTTGTGTGTATGTAGCGCGTCAACGACCATAAGTTCCTAATGATGCTTTGCTTCTTATCCTCCCCTTTCACACCACTTAGATTTTGCCAAGATCTTGGATTCACTATGTAAGCATACATGTATATTAGCGGATATACTCGTAGATATACGTGGATACATGTACTGGTGCTTACACGTAAATGTACGTATATACGTCTAACAAGTATAGAATCGTGTTTACACGTAAGCATACGTATATACTCTTGCTTCCACATATATATATATACGTGAGTAGACACGTACCAAACACGCACTGGATATATCCACGAATTAACTCGTTTATACCCGTATATGTATGTAAGTACACTACTGGCCGTTAAAATTGCTACACCAAGAAGGAATAGTCTGAATGAAACAAAATTTTGCACACGTGATGGCAACATTGACACTAGAAAACGATTACAAAATGAAAGCAAAATGATAATTTATTACTGGAAAAATCTCACATGAATGGAGGTTTAAGTACCCTGTTGCGCCACCTTTAATTGGAATTTAAGAACCGATACGATCGAGCATTGAGGTACAGCAGTTTCGTACGATGTCTTACGTCTTCTCGTACCACAGTTGTTGTAAACGCGCCACTAATTTGATCAAACTTGCAGGCTGTCCAATTTACCGTCTCAAGTGATCCCAGATATGCTCAATTTATGACAAGTCACAAAGCGCAGACCAGAGCATCACGCAGACCAGAGAAAGTGATAATGCGGAAGAGGAAATCCCTTTACACTCTTGCTGTGTTTGACCGAGCATTGTCATGTTACAAAATGGTTCCTGGGAGCCCCGTCATGAGTGCTAACACGTATGAGTTTGATCGAATGAGTGGCACGTTTACAGCAACTGTGGTACGAGATGACGCAGGATATCGTAGGAGACTGTTATGTCTCAATGCCCAATGGTTTCGCTTCAAGTACATCGTACATTCACGCTAGAGGTGGCTTAACAGGGTACTTAAACCTCCATTTCTTCGAGATTTTTCCATCCATAAATGATCAATTTGCTTAAATTTTGTAATCACTTTCTAATGTCAATTTTATTATCACGTGTGTAAAATTTAGCTTCATTCTGGCAATTTCTTCTTGCTGAGCAATTTTAATTGCCAGTAGTGTATCTATGTATACTTATATATGCGTCTATACGTCGAATATACACGTATATACTCAGAAACTCAGGTATGCACGTATATACTCGAGATATATGTGCAAACACGCAGATGATGTTCGTTTTGCGCGTATATACTCGCATATGCACGTGACTCGTATATACTCGTGTAGACACGTATACACTCCTGTAGGCAATCACGTATACATGCTTATATGCTCGTGTATACACGAATATACTTGAGTAGGCACATGCATGCATGTATCTGATGTATACATGTATTTATTCATATATGAACATGTTTACTCTTGTTTACACGACACGTATATACTCGTGCATACCCGCATATACTCGTACGTATACTTGTAACTATAAAAATAACCGAAATATACAAATAATAGGGTTATTTGTAACAGTTTTGCAGCTGTTTTTAACTATGACCACTTTACCCCATGCTATGACCACTTTCCCCTTCACCCCATGGGGTAAAGTGGTCATAAATACAAAAGGAAATGAAAATGTTATAAAACTACTTAAATCAATACTTTTTTTCCTGAAATTCAATGTACGTGTTCTTTAATAATGCAATGTAAAATAATAACAAAAAAAAAATGAAGTATTTAAAGAATTTATTGTATTTATTATCCACGTAAGTTGAAAACCTACGATTTTATGACCACTTTACCCCACCAGACCCTATACAAAATTTATTAGCTACTTAATCAGCAATATTATGCATTAATACATTTAAGCTAATTTGATTTTTTAATAACAAGTATTTATATTAAATAATGAAATATGGACTTTCTTTGTAATTTTTCTTCTCATGCTGCAAAATATTTTCTAAGATTGAAGCTGAAATGTAAACAAAGTTTTTTTTTTTTTTTTTAATTTGTTCGATGGATTACTTCTGTATAAGCGTTCCATTTTTTGAATGTACGCTAATATTTTAAAATAATATTGAAAGTATAAAAAACAAGACTTTTTTAAAGAAAATGTACACTACCAGAATTACGTTATCATAAGTAATATATATATTTTCTTTAAAAAATCATTAAATTTATCTTACGAAACCTTGCTAGCGAGATTTTTCTGTGCAAGATTTATCAAACCTCTTAACACGTACAGTATATCAATGTATAGTATATTAATCTAATAAAGCTATGTAAAAGTATTTATCTAAAATACCTTTACATAGCTTTATTATTGATTAAATGTGCGTGGTTACCCTAAAAATAATAGTATACTTTTATTGTAAACTATTGCTAAAGTTAATTTTCTTAAAAAGAAGTTCATCTAAAATCAATTGTCCAATGTGTACATGGATTTTCCTACCATCAAGAAAATTTGTTATCAAATTTTTTAGATTGAAAAATATAGCACGGATATATATTTATATACCTTTACATTTAAAATGATTTCTATCAAATAATCAGGTTACCCTCTCCACACACGTACACACATTTCTTACTTCATGTAAAAACTTCATCAAAGTAACAATTGTTAGACTTCTCATTTCATCAAATTTCTATTTATTAATGAACTTTTTATTAAGAACATTTGTTTCCAATACTTAGGTGTACAATCAAAGGAGGAACACGCTTTATAACTGAATTACAGTAAGCGCTTCCTTTAAAAAAAAAAAAAAAACCTTGAATCTAAAATGACATTGAATCTGAAATTCCGCCGAAATTTTTGAGTCGGTGCGGTTTCAATAAGTGCCAAATGTAAAACAAAGACGACGTGAGGTAATGGGTTGGTAATTAAAACCAGTATATAAACTGGTTTTAATGTTTGTTTTAGCTAGTTATTAGATTATATCAACTGCATTTTGCAATATATACTAATACTTACGTACTTTATACCTATGTGGCATCTTTCCCACACGAGGAGAGATGCCAAACCTTTCAAACGTGTAAATGAAGCAGTGTTTTGTTTATTATTATTTTGTTTTTAGAAAGCAAAGAAAATATTTGAGGAAGCATACAGTAATTAAGGAGAAGTGGAGTGGAGAGAACTTAATTCTAACTAATGCAAAAGTTAAAAAAAAAGAGAGAAATATAGAAAAATGAAGCTCAAAGACCTTATTTAATGTCGTAGGAAATGCTACATCAGGTTTTAAAGCTTGTAGAATGCTCCCACTTAAACCTAATGCTATTCCAGATAATTTCTTCACTATATCTGATTTAATTGAAGTAGCTACTCCTGATAGACTCCTCTTGAAAGTGCTGCCACCCCAGCTCTGTCTCCACAAAAATCATCAACTTCCAAACAAACACCCATTAATAAAGAAACCCCTACAAAGGTTATTCAAAAGTCTTATCCAATCCCAAACTTACCTAACTCGACAGTGAAGAGAAAACAAGTTGCTTGTGTGCATGGAATGAAAGGAAAATTATAATTTAAAAAAAAACTTAATTGCTTAAATATTCCTTGCGCTAAAAATGGCTGCATGGGTCATGTAAAATGTACGCACCGCATTGTAATAATTGTGGTAGGAAAATAACACCCAAAAATTTCAAAAACAGGGATCAATAACATATATGGCATCTCTCCCTCACTATATGGCGTCTCTCCCACACGTTATGGGGGATATGGCCTGCAGTCAACTTACTTTTTTTTTAAAAATTCAAGTCTAAAGCTCGTTAATGGTAATTTTAATACGTAATAATAGCGTAACTTTAAAATAAATTATACACGGTTGATTTATATTGCGTTTCGAATTATTTATCTGATTTCTACAAAAAGTATGGCGTCTCTCAAACTTTTACCCTATATCTTTTCAAACGTTTAATTTAGTTCTTGTCAATGCTTTTATTACAGAATCATTTATCGGGTTTTCACATTAAAAAAAAATATTAGCTTCATTTTATTTAAATGTTTCAAATATGCTTCCATATCTCATACTTTTATGCTCTTTAAAATTGAAAAACCGCTATAGTTTAACTTTTAATTTACTTCTTTGAATTTAAAAAGAACAGAGGTATCGTTCATGTATATTTATTGTGCTTCAATTTATCTGTTGTTATTAGTTTTCTAGCCGAAAAAGAATAATAACAGCTGCTTACAAAATCGTTTATACAAAAAAAAAACCTGTTTTCTATATGAACAATTTCTTTTACTAACGTTTATCGTTTTCCAAAACTTAGCTAAACAAAAAAACATATCAAAAACTATGAAAGCAGAATAAGGATAAGAGGTTTTAAAATATTCGAAAGAAACAGTAAGCAATTCAGCGAAGCAAAATAAATCGCCGCCGTCATTGTTATTTCGTATTTAGAAGATTAGTATTGACCATTTGGACACAGCCATCAATTCCTGGTAACTTTGATTTACTTCTAGACATTCTTTTTCTCATCTCCTTCCAAAAGGACAAGAAAAAAAAGTTTTTATACTCCATTTGCAAAAGAAAAGCAATGAAGAAAATAAAAATAAGAATTAGCTTCTTACCACACACGTTAAAAAAGAATTGAAAGCGGAAAAAAGAAAGTAAATATACGGAGTAAAGCTTGTTACAGATTGGCGTGTTAGCAATCAACAAATCGATATGTTTGTGACAAAAAACCGCCAAAAGGAGCAATTTGATTTTGTGGCAACCCCTAAAATGGAAGTAGAGGAAGTAGTAAAGCTTCGAGAGTATCTCATTACATGGGATCGTGATCTTCTATTTCTCGTTCTATTCTCCGTTTTGATTTTTCACAGCAACTTCTTTATTTTTAAGTTATCCTTAAATAAATATAAAGTATCAAATTTTGGAATAGGTATAAACAATTGACAATGTAGATGATTTTGAAGCATTTCTATGTTTCTCAAAAGAAAATTTTGCATCTCCTTTTTTTCCATTGTACATTAAGTTCTGCACCTTCTTTGTTCATCAAAGAGAAAACTATTTTTTTTTGCTTTGAACATTTTAGTTAAGAAACTAAAATATTGCAGGTTGATAACACAATATTTTAAAGCCTAAATTCAAAAGAAAAAACTCTTTTGTTTATCAAATCTTAAGGAGAAACTGTAGACACTAAAGTGTAGTGCAATTCTTTGCTTTATTTGTTTCATTATAGTTATTTGTAGGTTTAACTTAACTTTTATTATTCTAAAAACATAAACGCAAATAATTAAAATGCAATAAACTTATTGTTAGATATTTTTCTTTCAGTTATATACCATTATAGTTAGCAAAAAATATTGTGATAATTTAAAGGTGTTTAGAAATGAAATTTATTTTCCTCTTTCATTTCTAATCTTCGATTTTTAAATAAAGCTAATAAAAATCACGTGCCGATATTTTATAATTATAATCCATATAGAACCCTAATAGTGCTATAGGCATAAAAAATAGTTAAACATTTCTTAATAATAATTGTGACTAGGAAAACAATTGCGAAAAATTTATATGCCAGTGTTAGTTTTTACCAAATTTATCTACCTGCATTTTTTACTTGTTTCTACAGCTACCTTTTCTCTCTATTGATAAGATTTAATGTAGTATTAAAGTACATGCATTAAGGAAGAGGTACCCAAACTGGGTGGCACGGCACCCTAGAGTGCTAAAAGAATAGAAAAGGACTACCGCAAAGTGTCTATGGCAACAATATACATGGTATTCCTAATAAAATTTACGATTTGAAAACGCTCAATTTTTTCACATAACGGCCAGAATGACTTTCTATTTCACCAGAGTTAACGAGAGACAAAGGAATTTCAATCTGCGGAAAAAAATATCTATTCACAAAATACTATTGTCACAAAATAGCTAATTGGGAGATGGTACTCTATGTATAAAAAGTAAAAAAAGGACGACGCTTTGTTTATTTTTTTAAAGCATTACTTTGCACGATTACAAGATATTTTTCGCACTTTCTTTCGTCAGCGTTAGGCACATTTTGGAGCTTTTTTCCCCTTCGCCAAGCAAAATTAGATTGTCTCACGACTATTATAGTAAAGTATCAAATCATTCTAACTGGAAGTTCAAATTTTGAAATCGATACTTTTTTTAAAATGCTTTGTATAGACATAGTAAAAGTTCCAAATCTGATAAGTATTGACATTTGCCCTCTGAATATACATTCACATGCCAAATATGTCAACGATAGACCGATTATTTCAGTTGAATCATCAGTATTTCACAGTAATATGTAGTATAGAGACAGACTAAGGTGCCGTGAGAAAATACTTATTCTCCAAATCCCACCGCAAAGCGAAAAAGTTTGGGAACCCCTGCATTCAGGCATAAACGTTTCGAATGCAATAGAAATAATTTTTTTATCCTTTTTCATTTCTTTTTTTGCCACAACAATCCACGGGGTAATTTGTTCCAATACACTTATTATCAAGTTTTGCTTCAAAATTTTTATTACTTTTTTACCTTTTGTAAATCAGCTGTAATTGTCTTCTCGGATTAGCTAGCACATTTTAATCTAATAATAAACTTATTTGATTTAAATACTATGAAAAATTTCATGATACTTTTGACTGATAATCTCATTAATGTTAATGATCATTGTGGAAATCACTTTTCATGTATGAGATAATGCCCCGTCCGTTCTGTCACACGCAATATCAATTCATACCTTTTGCTAGTGTATGTTTATCCGTTATTTACATCATAACATGAGATTCCTAAAATACATAGTCCTCGAGTTTCAACACTGTAAACTATTAGTAAGAGTAATTCCATGAATTACCGGAGCATCAACGATTGGATGGCTGATAATATTGAGCTGGTGCATAGTGATACATAGTGCATCACTGACTCTTCCGGTCTTGCATAAAATTAATCAATACACTATGCAGTTGTGTAAGCATCGGTGTGATCATATAAAGCTTCATTCAAATTGTTGATTTCAGCTTGCTTAAATTGCCGAATCGTTCGTCAAACAGTGCTAATTCTACAATTAACAACCACTGTGAGAGGGATACCGAATTTCGTAGAAATATTAAAGTAGCAAACGTGTTTAAAGATAAATTCTGTTGTTTTGTGTATGTTATAATAATGCGTTATCAACTCTTTTATGATATACTAGTGAAACTCGCACGGCTTTGCCCGTAATAGAAAATTTAAAATGTCTTTTGGTTCGCCTGTATATTTACAAATAATGTGTGGTGAGTTTTCTCGCCAATTGGCTTGTACCCTTGTTACTGTTCCTTTTTATGATAATTTCGTAATTTACTTGTCCATCTAATGATAATTTTGTTCTTAAAATTGGGATACAAAAAGAACCACAGGGCAATTCCATGATAAGGTCAACCAGATGATCAAATTTTCAAAATTAAAATTTCTAAATAAATGAAGTGTCATTTCAAAGGTAAAGAATTGTATATTTTGAAATACCTGTCTAAAATTTGATCACTTCAGTTATAAATAAGTTACAGGAGGTTAAACTAAGGTCAACATCTTGAGTATTTTCAAACCATATTTGGTGACTCTCGAAGAAATTCTCTTTTTTCCAAAAAATACATACTAATATTATGAATTGAGATGAATAACTTTTTAAAGATACAATGTATTTCTGGTGATGTTGCAAAAATGTGTCAAAATATAATTCATTTTGATTTGTAAAGGAATTCCTCTAAGGTACATTACGTGTTTTACGTCCAACACGAAAATGCACAATTAATTATGCTGAGCAAATAATTTTAAAGCTACATGCATGTCGTTTTGGGTACAAAGTAGGATTTTCAATCTCATTGATGTAACCTATTTTCATTTTGTAACAAGTGAATATTTTTTACGAAAATCTAGGTGTCGGACGTAAAATTTTTTTTACGTCCGACACCTTTTACGTCCGAAACTATTACATTCCTTTAAACAAAATATGTTTTCAACTGTGTTTCTCCTTTTTTGCCTTTAATTTCAAAGTTAAAGTGAAACATGCATAAAAAACAACTTAGTGAATTTACTTTATATACATTTAGGGCTGATAGGGGTAAGTAGGACCACTTTTCAGAAAATGTGTGTTGAATGAACGTAATACAGTTGATTAAGATCAATTTTGGCAAATTTGCCAAAACTATAAGTGGGAAAAAAATTGGAAACACTAAATGACTGCGTCTGTGTAAAGTTGGCCAAGGAAGAACAAGTATCAACATTCAACCCATATAAATTTTGATGGTTTTCTTTCAGGTAAGTTTCACAAATAACTAATCACCAGCTTTTGTAGCTGAACTATCAGCTATCTACTAAGTCATCATAGTTGTCTTGTATTTCACTAATATAAATATTTCATCAGAGTTGCTTTTGATTTTCAAATCCTCACTGTTATGGGGTGAGCTACTTACCCCATAGTGTGGGGACCTGTTATAGCGAAATTTTACGGGGTAAGTGGAGCCCCTCCTCTAAAAGTTTTTAATAATAATTTATTCAAAAATTCTGATTGCAGTATGCACTTGAAGTTAAACTGTACAATGTTTAATGATCATAAAAAATAAATGCTAACCGTGAAACACTTTTTGAGAAATGCTGCTTAAACTCGCCAAAAATAATTTTCAGATTTTTTTTTACTAAGTTTTCTGACCTAGAAAAAAAATTCCACGGAACTCAAACGTATGCAAAACTAATCACCGTGATGAACCATGACATGATCAATGTTAAAAATTATAAAAAACATAAGGTTATTTCAGTTTTTGGGTGTGACCCACTTACCCCAGTGTTTCACTTCCCCCAATCAACCCTACTTTTGAAGTTACTTGTTAAATTTTGTTTCAGTATATGTAACCTATATAATTTACATATTTATAACTGTAATCATTGTTATGTATTTACATTTAAGAGCAATAGTTTACGTCCAATATGAACAATTTACGTCCGACACCAAGGAATAAAAATATTTAAAAATAATTTTTTAAATATTTTTATTCCTTATAATATCATTTGAAAACTGTGTAATATGCTTCAATCATAAGTATACTTTAAAATTATGCTGTTTTTAAAATTAAAATGTAAGCCAATTCACAGAATTTTAATAATTTTTAAGTGAACCATCAATTTTAATATTTGTGTGTTTACGTCCGACACCAACTCTTTAATTTTTTTAAATTTATACTTTAGGGATCTATTTTGAAAAACTAACATGATTTTTTACTCAGTGGGATGTAGTAAGTATCTTGTAAATAAATTTGATCATTTTGTAACAGTTTATACTTGTTAAATGGAATTAAAACTGAGAAATTTTTCTTTATTTTTTACGTCAGACACCATGGAATTGCCCCACATCGAATTTTCAAAAAATCGCTTTGAGGTGCACACACCCATGCTACAAACTAACTTTGTGCCTAATTTCATGAAAATCGGCCAAACGGTCTAGGCGCTATGCGCTAAAATGTATAAGCCCAGTAGTTTAGAATGTTATTAAATACTACTGAATAACTACACCGTTGAAATAGTTATATAACTGTACACAGATAAAACAAATCATAAATTCAAAAGCAGAATAGAAGGATCAATAGTCGGGGGTCATTCAAATTTTACGGGTTTATTTGAATTAGAAAGGAATGGGCCTCTACTGTTGATCCTTCTATTCTGCTTTTGAATTTATGATTTGTCTCATCTGTGTACGGTAATAAAACTATTTCAACGGTGTAGCTATTCAGTAGTACTTAATAACATTCTAAACTACTGGGATTATACATTTTTCTTTGTAGTTTTTTTTTTTTTTTTTTTTTTTTTTGTTTTTTTACGCAGTCGGGTTTTTTGTTTTATTTAATATTTTTTTTATTTTAAGACTAGCTCACAAGGAAATTTGTATAGCAGCAATGTTTGGTGACTATAACCCTTTTGGTGTTAAATATCA
This sequence comes from Uloborus diversus, assembly GCF_026930045.1. Classification (NCBI taxonomy): domain Eukaryota; kingdom Metazoa; phylum Arthropoda; class Arachnida; order Araneae; family Uloboridae; genus Uloborus; species Uloborus diversus. The sequence continues at coordinate 175,009,790 of NC_072731.1, forward strand.
TCATGAAATGTAGCGTAAACACGTAATTAAAGTGAAATACAAATAGACAAAGGTCATAAATAACCAACCAAATTTGAGAACTTTCAAAACAATACAACGAATAACTTTTCTTAGATCACAGAGCACAAAAGAAATTTTAAAATGTATTTTGTTTCTTCTCTTTAAATAAAAATTACGACGAGAAAAATAAAGGAAAACTTCTTTGAACCCTGTTTTAAAAGGAAAAAAAAACTGAAGACCTTGTGCTCCACGTGCAATTATTTTCGCAAATCGTTTCCTCCAGAGTATCTTCAAAAAGCGCTTTCCATTCAAGAAAACCTAATCAACATTTTGCGTAGAATCTAATCAACATTTTATATCACCCCCTTGGAAGCTCAGCTCGATTACCCTTGCCAGTCACATTGTTGCAGTGCATTTCCACATCCTCCGCATCACTTTCGCTGTCATATTATAGGAGTTTGCAAAAGATAGAAATAAAATGCAGAATTATTAAGCAAAATAATTTGTTGTCTCCGAATCTGCAATCGAATTTCCAGCAGAATGCTTAAATTAGGTCTGAAATGGAAGATATTTTTAAAATGGGTTGCATGTAAAAGCTTTCGGTTGAATAGCTTTACAGGGAAATATGCGTCTCTGGCAAATTGAATTCAGATCGATTTTTAATACGCTGCTTTCTCCATGCTAAGTACTTACAAGAAGGTAACAAATAAGACGTATTTAGCTTTCATCTTTAGTTTTATTATTAGCTTTGTTATGAGAAACATTTTCGCATGTTTTTACTTTTTTAAAGTTAGATTTCTTTCCTTGTTTTCAGGTTATTTGCGTCGTCATATTCGAGGAAACGTGTTTTAATTGGTTGTAGAAGTAATATTGTTTGCGTACAGTGCATATATATAATTACACTTTAAGCGACCAAGAATGTCTTTATAGAGAAATGAAATGTCTCGCCATATCTCTCTAAAGATAATGTATCGATAACTAAATATATTTATCGGAAACAAGTATTAAAAAAAAAGAAATTATAAAAACAATTTGAAATTTTCATATAAAATAGAATGTGCAGATTCGAGGCCGCAAAAAGTTTTTGTTCACTCTAAAATGTTTTAAAAATATTAATCTTATTATATTATTATTATAGCTATTAAATTCATTAATATTTATTTTTTTCATAATTTCAACTTTTACTTTCGTCAGAACGACTTTCTTTAACTTCGAAAGAGTCAAATATAAACCTGAATATTAGGAAGGAACATTAATTGTCACCCTTTTTTTAAATCTAGGGTAAAAATATTTGAATAAGCGTATTAAAATTTTTATCAAGTTTACTTTCTTACTGCAACGAACCTTATTCAAGAGAGAAAAAAACATTAACAATCTTTTGCTAGCTCTCTTCATTTCAATCAATGGACAATTTATTGTCTGATGCTCCGCTGCTCAGAAAATAATTCAAAGTTAAATATTCTTAACTTTTAATTCATTATGACGGAATAAAATAACAGAACTAGTCTTTTCAAATTCTGCTAATCAGAAAACATCAGAAAAAGATATAGATTAATACTTCAAGATTAGTAAACATATTGAGAGGAAAGTATTTTTTGTATTTGCTGTAACAAAAAGCCCATAAGCGGCCTCTTTGGAAAGAGACAGAAATCTCTCTAACAATATTTTAAAACTTTTAAAACACCAGAAACACCTGACAGAAAATGGTGCTTTGTTTTGCTTATGATTTATTAATATGAAATATTTTAAAGTGAAAAACACCACCTAATTGCCATACTTCTGCCTGGCGTTTGAGTTTCGAGAGTGTAGTGCCTAACACTTCAGAGACCCTTATGTTCGAGAACACCACTCAAAAGAAAAAATATCCGAACCCCTTTCGAATGGAGCTGTTTTGCGCCATGTCTCCCCCCCCCCTCCTTCCACCCGTCTTACTTAGCACCGTTGTCATATCAGTTGTCTTTTTTTTATGACTGATTTTCAGGAATACTGCACTCAGTATAAAATTCTCTTTTTCTCCGCAAAAAAAAAATAAATAAATAAATAAATGTAAGATCACATTAGTCTTTTTTTCGCATTAGTTGGCAAAATGTTACAATTTTCTCTTTACGGAAGGAGTAAACTGCGATTCAAAATGATTCATATTAACTAAACAAATTGTTAATTCATACACAGCCTTACTTCACTGTGTATTTCTAATAAACGATATAACTGTAATAGAAATGTGATGAAGCTACAGTGTCCACGCCATAGCCGGTGTTAAAGCAGATTAGCAAGAAAATAATAAACAACTTATTACAGCTGGTTGCACAAATTAATGTGTTGAATCGAAAAATTTCAAGACAAAAAATAATTAAAATTCATTTTAAAAATCTTACCAGTTTAGCATATTTTACTTTAATTATATCCCAGCTATACTGATCTTAGTACAATTTCAATATATGATCACGTTTGCCTAGCCCTTTGATACGAATTTGATTCATCTGGACATGCTTTCTACCCATAGTTTTGTCTATTCCTTTTTCTGGAAATTGGAAAACTATACTTGTATTAGTTTTTGATTAAATGTTGTGCTCCTGAAGAAAATTGATGCTTTGCGATATCTTATAAGGTTATGATTCGTTGCGTATCAGGAGCATTTCCTGACAGCGCAAAAGAAAGAAAAAATGCCATTCGTGGTCAATTTTTGAAGGGGATATCGGGCAAGTTCGAAGCCAAATCGAGAAGGCATTTTCGGCTGATATCAAGATGGATAACTGATTGCCTTCTTGAGCAATCAGTTAAGAAGTAGGTGTCCATGCACCTATTGATTTATTATGATGCTTTACATTTTCTAGAATGCAATTAGAAAGATATTTTCTCTGGTGAGCAGCCAAACAAAAGTACTTTTGAAATTTTCCTGAGAGCCCGGCTATCACATCCGTAGACTGCAGTTTCTGGATGTAAAAACCGGAACGTCTGGTACATTGCATATAGTTCTGGGGTCTTAGCCCTGGATTAAGGGCGGTAACTTACTGCTAAAAGTATTGTCTTCCTGAATTTGAAATGTGGGCTTTTGCGTGAGCGAAGCGCACGTGAAATTACAAAAATACAGTATGTGTACTGCAAATAATCAAACTTTTTGAACACTTTTTTGAACACGGACACTTGTCCTCCTTTTTGAACACTTTTTTGGGTCAGTTTCCAAAACACTTTTAAAAACACAATTCGGAACATATGTTTAGGTCAGCCTTCTTTTTAGCGCACTTTTAAAGCACTTATGGGATATCGTTTAAAAATAGTTTTTGAACACTTACACTCAATATTTTGAGGCACAGTTTCTAGGATGCGTTTTAGAACAATTACATAGCTCTTATATCCTCTCAGAACACCTACTAAACAAGTATAAAAGAAGCTTTTAGGTATAATAAATATGCAACTATTTTGAGACAGCAGGCTGATGGCTGAAGAAGATTTAGGCTTCGTATTAATCTAATTATTAATCAGAATAGCTACTTTGAAAAATTAAAGTGCAAAGATATTTCAAAAACAATTGAAAAGCTTACAGCAGAATTGCAGACGAACAATGTGCACTAATAAAAAAAAATAAAGGAAAATGAAGTACACAATATTACTTAATACAAAAAACTGTATTTACCTTTTAATAATTTTTTTCCATGTTTACGTTTTCAAAGCTAATCCACTGTAAAAAGTAAACAAAAGTATACAAACAAAGACTCACATAACTTCAGTTCATTGCTTCATAAATTTCATTTTCAAAAATTTTAATTTTACAAGAACACAATCATTAAGCTTTATTTGTTTGAATTCATAATACTTGGTTACTTAGTACAATCTAATGCTTGATTTCTGATCAATGACCTTAAACATTAGAAATGTTCTTTTAAACAATATAAATGCAAGGGAATTCTTTAATGACTAATCATTTCCTTGAAAATGCACTCGAGAGATCAGTACTGGATCTGGGGGCGGAGGGGGGGAGCTGGGACCCTTGTCCCTGGGAGCAACTTTTGGTGGACAATAAATGTTCACCTAGGGCGGGGAGGGGGGGGGGAGGTCATGGCGCATATTGCGCTTTTGAAATTTTTAGGGGGTGTTTTGAGGGGTATTTTTCGCATTTGGGGGCTCTTTATTTGCCAGCGTCCCCAGAATATTGAGCGGGGTGTGCCCTTGCCTTTGGGATGGGGGGAACCCCTGACAAATTCACTTTAGTTCCGAAGGGTTTTTTTTTTTTTTTTTTTTTTCGTTGAAACTCAATGTAAAACTTGAAGGAAGATGGGTAGGGGCAACTGTTTCAAGATTTGCCCCGGCTCAGAAAAATAGTAGATCCGGCACTGGATCTACTATTTTTATCAACTAATCATTATTTTATTTAGTTCCTTGCACGAAAGAAGAAATGTGTTCGCAAAAGAAAAATAATAGTAATAAAAAAAATTCTTAGTCGTCAGTGGCTGGCTTAAATTTTTATTTTTAGTAGCCTTTTTTTATCATTAGTAGCTACTTTATCCCAAACATTTTATTTATTTATTTTTTGAACAAAAACAAAGAATACAGAGTAAAACATGATCTGTAGAAGAAGGTTTTGCCGTATGTGATCTAACTGCAGTTCCATTCTTTTGCCTTTTTTCTATCCCTCGGTTGACGACAGCTGGTCTACGTAGCCACAACGTATGAAATTTAAAGTTTCTCAGATTTCTCCGTGATCCCTCATCAGATCCAGACCAAATTAACATAAGACGACCTGGAAAGTATACCCTTCCAAACAAAGAAAAATAATCAAATCGGTCCAGTTTCTTGGAGCAATACGAAAACATACATAAAAAGCCGTAAGACGAAATTATAACCTTCTTTTTTGAAGCGGGTTAAAAAGATCCCTTCAAATTTAAAAAAAATACTTGTCTTATATAAAATAGAAAATATTTAGATACAAAAATCAAGTTTTAAATAATTTCAACTTCTCGTAATCGCGTGAAATGTATATAAAATGAGTAATCATGGAATTTTCTGAGTGCAATCATTAATTAGGCAACCCACTAATACATTATCGAGGAACTGCAGTTTTGATCTTGGTTTTGGGTCATTTGTCTGAAATAGCCATAACAGAGCTGAAGATGAACGAAGATATAAAGCTTTTTGTCTTCATCAAAATATCGCAGAGAAGATTTATTTGCTCACTTGTTCGATGTAACAGAATATTTTTAAATCTTCCTTTCGTGTTTCACATAATTTTTTTAAAACTTAGGTTACCATATTCATGAAAAAACTACATAGACATACGCTCATTCATGCAATTAATTAACTCATTTCTTTTTTACGTAACACTTCACATTATATTTCAACCTAAATTGTTTTCCTTTCCTCTAGCATTTTGGAGAATGCTAACTCTTTTCGAATGATAAAACGGCCTCCAATCGATAGTTTCCACCGACCTTTTCCTCCCGTTCAAAATACTGCTCCATTATTGTTTGCCAATTCTTTTATCCTGTAACGTATTGCTTTCATTAGCTAGGAACAAGGGAAGACATAATTGAGCAGACGATAACTAAAACGTGAAATTATTTAAATGGAATATAATTTGTTGTCATTGATGCTCATGTAAATGGATTGCAGTTCCAATGTTTGTTTCAAGATCATAAATAATGGGAAATACAAAAGCTGTTTGAAGAAGAATAATATGAAAGGATTGAGTAAAGAAGAAATTACTATTCGAAATGGGAAGCATTTATCAGCATTTAAAAATTTGCACTTTTAAATTTAGTCCTTAATAGATGGTGGTGATAAGTTATTACAAAATTGCTTAATAATTGAAGGAAATCAGTTGTAGTAGGAAGCTTTCAAAGACGATTTTAAATATAACTGTTAGTTCAAAAACAAAATAAACCTTTTATAATGAAACATAACGCCAACATACTTTCGAACTCAAGATGAAGAAGAATAAAACTTTTGAACATATTTCAATCAAGTGATAAATTTTATTTAAAACTATTACTTAGTCAATAGCTTGCTAGAATTGTTTATAATAGTGCTGATGCATCAATTTGTTAAAATGCGTAGAATAATTGTGTGAAGAGTCAAGCGCATTAAGACATATATTCAAATTAAGGAATAAAAAGCGGCAATTGACTCTATACGATACCTCCTAGGTCTACTCCCCCGACCACTACCTGTAGTTCAACTGGTTGGATATGGTCTGACAGGTTGGATGATAGGCAGTTATGTTTTTATAATGACCAGAATCTTAGCAACATTAGAGATATTCATTTGGAATGGAAACATGAAAGATTTCGTAACTAATATAGATTTAATGTGTCTGGATCAATAATCGACGGGGGATCTTAAACCGTCGGGCTTTGAATCCGATTTGGAGCCAAAAATTACATTCCAAACATTGTTCATCTTTGAGATATTGGTCATATTTGGTTAGGTCTCAATAATACTATATTAAAAACCATTGGCGCCATTTTCTATTGATCTCTCTGTAAAATTGTGTTTTTTGTGTCTGCGCTATAGGTATCTCAAAAAGTAAACTAGTAAAGTAAGAAAGACTTTCACAAATTTCAAACTATTGTATTAAAAAATTATATTTTTCGTCGTCGTAATTAGTAAAAAATAATAAGTTAAAAATGACACCTGAGAAACATTTCTACAAGTATTACAAATAATATCGTTTCCAGTTTGTTTTGGGAGAAAAAATAAAGCACTGCTACTTTAGTGAAATTATCCATCCCTTTCCTTCGTCTACATTTTCTTGCAGAGTTTAGTACATTTTTTTTTTCATTTTTGTAATAATTTTATTATTAAATTTTAAAAATATATATTAACATGTTTGCTGTTAAAACAAAACACATGGTGAAGTAAAAAGGAAAACATTTGGAAACCATGCCTCGGGTAACCCCGATAAACATAAAAAAGTAGTTAATTATTTAAATATTTAGTGACAATGGTCAAAAAAAAAATTGAACAACTTTGACGGCCAAATAAATTTTATCTTCCTAAGCATATTAATTTTGTTTTATTTCATAAATGCTTTCTTAGAAGATTAAAAAATTCTTGGAAAATTTTTGCTTTGAAATACTAGTAATTTGATTCTTCCAATTCCAATTTTTAAAGCACTTGGTTATACGCAGTAATGGATAATGTACAAAGTCTTTTGTTTGTTCATTCATCATGGTTTGTAAAAATGGACGCCATTAGCAAAGTTTTCGTTATGATATTCAACTGCAAAGCTTTCGAAAATAGAGTTAATGACTTTCTGGAAAACCTGTTCTCAATTTTTGCGTAAACGGGACGGTTATTATACTACACGATCATGTGTCTCAGCAAAATTATTATTTTCATATTTTTGAAAACTCAAATGCATTACTTGTTTTAAAATAACGAACCCTTGGCATTGTTTTAAAAGAAGGTGAATAAACTAAACTGAAAAAATAAATAAATATAATCGCATATGGTCAAGTATTATATTTATGTTGGAAAAAACTTTGCGCAAGCTTAAATACCGCAACTTATTTTGAATGGCAATTATATTTTAATCGTAATCATCTGTACTTTAGTACTTTAAGAACACTATAAACACAGTACTTCTAATGCTGACTACAATGTGCATTGTGCTCAAACGTTTTTTAACGTTGAAGAACTTCATTTAAAAACTTCTGCAACCATTATGATCGTCAAAATATAAGCACGCATGTTTTATATTAAAGCCATCTAACAATTGAGATTTCTTGTATATTCGATCAGTATTATGTAAAGGTTGTGCATGACACTCTTACCAAAATCAGATCAAAATCAGATTAGTTTCACACATTCACTACACACAATATTTGCGTTACTGTCAGTTTTAGTTTTAATGAAATTTGAAAACAAAAATGTCTTCCTGTTAAATTATTTTGTTAAATTACAATTCTAGGTAAATTACGTCATTTTATTCATGCATTATTTAGAATTTATGTATTAAATGTGTAGTATTTTGTGTATTTACAGTTACATATAGGTTAATTTTCTTTTTTTTTTCATAGGTAAGTCACGTTTTCTGCAGACTTTGGTGAGTACTTATGTAACTTAAGCAAAGGAAGTATAAAATTAAAAAACAAAAAAAAAAACGCATTGAAGATTCTGTGCATTAAAGTACAGACACATACGCAATACAACGATCATATCAAAATTTCAAAAGATTAACTCTTTCAAAGAATTTAGAAATACCAGTTATAAATATAACAACGATTTCCTCACGAGCTGTTACACTTCATACGTAACCGACATTTTTAAAAATTGATGCTGACATTCCAAAAGCGAGGTTAAATGTTTTTTAAAAACGACCTCCCAAATGTTTAGAAAAAATAATTTTAAATTATTGAAAACTCATCAAATTTACTATCCATTGAAAAAAAAAATGTCGAATTTTCCTCATTGAAAATATACTGACACAGCTCTCAACAGCAGTCTTGATATCACTTGGAAAAATACTGCATCCATTTTCATAAACTTCTCTTGCTGTTCACTCGTTAACTATCAATAAAGAGTAAACTTATTACGTCGGCGTTACAGTGCTGAAATACATTTGATTGTGTAAAATGCATCTTAATGGCAAAGCACAACTTTGAAGTGCTACAAAATATTTGAACGTTTTGGTGACTAGTTGAGGAAACAAACAGGCTTAGCGTTAAGTTTCGAAATTAAAACTTGAGACTTATTGTTCTCTGTCTTCCAACATAAATGGAATCAACTATTTTTTTCTTGTCTGATTTTTCTTTTTAAGGCTCTGAGACTGTATTTGAATGAATTATGTGGAGCATGGACTACAGATTGAGTACTTTTTTGTTAGAACTTCTTAATTGTCTGTGGGAAGATTATAGACAATCGTCCCAAAAGATATTTAATTCATTAACCTCATCGGACAATAGAGGGAGTGTTTAAATTCGTCCAATAGTCTACAGGGTGAAAGAAAACATGATTTCATTTGCAAACAAACACCAGTGAAGTTATATTTTTCATAGTTTCACTCTCAAAAATTCTAGTCTTTTACATAATTCACAAAATTTTATGTTTTATTTCATCCAAAAGAAAACGAAGTACCTAAAGTTGAAACATTGAAAATATCTGTTTCCTTTTACCTCAACTGTCTTTTTTAATACTTGGCAACAAATTCATCAGAAAATAAGAAATTGGTGTGAAAAAAAATATTTCACCTAACAGCTGCACCACGTGATATAATTTTATTGCACTCCAAAATGGTTCAATTCATCCAGAGGTTTTTTCCTTTCTCGACGCCATTCGTAAAGCAACGGGAAAATGGGAATCTATTTAAATGCAGGTATTTTTATTCCATTCTCCATATCTGAAGAATGTTTTTTTGTTATCTCCAAAGTTTTTATACATTTGGCAACTCAAAGAAAACAGAAAAGTGTTTTTGAATGGGCAGCATTATTATTTATCGGCTCTTGGATGCAATATATTCCCATTAAAGTAGCAAATCTCTTTGCTGGAGCATCTGAATTGCTTACTGATTTCTTGAAATGATTTGTTTCCAAGCAACGAATGATAATATAAAGTAAATGCAAATTTTTCTCGTATCTGCACATTACATGTACACTTTTTGCAAATACGCGTTTTGAATGTGAAATATCTTATTTATGAATATATTTCGATTTGGAGTTTAAACTTTTTCATGTTTCTTATTCATGTTCGAAACTTTGATGTTTTGACATTTTTATAAAAAAGAACAGTAAATATGAATTCAAAATTGTTATTGGCAGTACAAAAATACTCTCAGTGGTTCTATCCCATTATTTTTAGTTTAGGCTTAAACAGGAAAGATGAAATGTACATTAAATCTTTTTCTTTAGTTGGTTTAGATATCCTAATACTTTTAAATGGTTATTTTTGGCAAAATTTAAATTTTTCTTCTTAAAATTATTGAGAACCATTTCTGTAGCTATATAAAACTCGGTTTTTGGTCTATATCATCCTTAGAAGCTGAGATATTGGACTTTGTATGTGCAGTACATGCCAATGATCAAAAGCTTAAATTTTTTCTTTAGTTACATTTATAAATAACTATTTATTTTTAAAATAATGCACGATATTCTCGTTAAATCAATATTATTACGAACCTATTAAGGAAAATTAATTTTTTCTTGACTATTTATTATTGCATCCATTTATAGTGTCAAAAACAGTACATATGTCCTAAAGCGTTCAAATTTATTTCTAGAGAATAATTAAGTGGTGTACAAAAAACTAGGGTGTCACAAAAAAAAAAAAAAAAAAAAAAAAACGAAAGTCTACTTTTCCAAGTCGCACACTCTCATATATGTTTCCTTTTAAGTCAAAACGATTGTAAAAACAAGTTTCATATAATTTAAACAACGGTAATCCGAGCCGACTCGCGCCTGAACGTGTGAACCAGCACAGTGTACTAGGTGTATTACGAATCGAAAAAAAAAATTTTTTTTTGTAAGTTTGAAATTTTACATAGAAATAAGGTCACATCAGCAGCCCTATATGAGCCACAAAAATATTTATCAAAATTAAAAAAAAAATACTTTGGTGTCAGCAGGAGGCCTAAAATTTTTAATTTTCTCCGAAAAATTGATTTTATTTCCTATATTTTTTTCGAAAATGTAAGGTAAGTTTCAAGAAGTTAACAAAGCCGAAAATTTTAAAGAGTAAAGTCAATTATTAACGTTAAATATCAATTTTTGCTCTCTTGAAAGATTTAGGTCTCGCACACAGTACTCAAAATATGGATTTTTTCCAATTTTAAGATGTTTTTTTTATTTTAAAAATATTATTTTCTTGTTATTCATTTGCAAATGTTGATTTGAAAATGTGTCCTCCTAAAATTTTTGAACTTGATATTTTATTCAAATGTATATGTAACTTTTTAAAAAACAAATAAAAAAAATCAATTTTTTAAAGAAAATTATAAATTTTAGGCATCCTACCGGATACCTAAACATTTTTGTGGTACATGTGGGGTTATAGGGACAACGTTTTATCAACATAAAATTTAGAACTTATAAAATAATAATAATAATAATCTTAGTACATAGGGCTGATTTATACTTTCAGGCGCAAGTCGGCACGGGTTGCTGCTGTTCAAACTATATGAAACTTTTTTACATTTGTTTTGATCTAAAATAAAAAAGATGAGAAGGTGAGCGACTTGAAAAATCGATTTTTTTTCGGGGGGGTGGGGGCTGTAATAAATACACTTACAATCGGATTTTTTTTTTAAGTAACCTATTGAATTTTTAAGAATAATTTTTTTTTTTAGCCAATATTCGTAATTTATGTTGTTTTTAGTTGAACTCAAAATTAATTTCTTAAAATTAAAATTATTACTATGCATTTTTATGAGTAAAACTAGATTTCACATTTGAAAAATATATTTACAGCATCAATCGCTGACTTTTTCTTATTAAGAATAAAAAGTACTAAATTTGAGCTTGTTCTTGACAAATAAAATGCAGTCAAAATTTACTTGCCGGAATTAAACCGTCTTCTCGGTAACTGATTCCGTTTCTATTTGTAAATTAATTTCCTTAGAAAGATAGAAAAAATCTTAAGACTTTTTATTTAAGTATTAAAATAAATTCCATTTTGCAACTATTATTACTCTCCAAAACTTTAGCAGTCTGTGGAAAATAGTCACGTCGCGAGTCCTCATGACAAAAAATAAGTTTTCAATTTCATTCCACAACCACTCATTCGAAACATTTTAATCACTAAGCGATAAGATCTACAAACTAACTTTATTCTTAACATCCTTGGATCGATTCCTGGGGAATTATTCTTAGTCGGTAGAAGGGAATAGTTTTACGAACGAAAGTTTGGTGATTCGATACCTACTTTTCTGGTTTTGAACAAGCGGCGAAAAATATTCTTCTTTTTCTAAAATAGAAATTTAATAACCCAGACGTCAGAACATCCACTTTATAAGATTGAAACTGGTAAGTCATCTTTAATTGTTCAAAAAGCGGTATAGCTTGACCGAAAAATTTTCTTTTTGGAGGCATTATATTTTGTATTTTAATTTGCTGCAACTGATAATGTAACTAAAATATTTTTTTTCCCTTTCAAGTAGAGTGTGGCTCCCAGTTACATTCAGCAATTATATATTAATTATTATTTTTAACTACTATTACTTTTGATTTGATAGCTTGCAAACGAGATTTTAATATTAAAAACTAGTACAAGAGATTTTTTTTTTAAATAAAGGGCTTTGTTTTCCTGGAGAAAATATTTTTAGTATACATAGCTTATAATAAAATTTTGCGTGCATGTGCAGAAAAAAATGTGCTCCTGTTTTTCATTTTAAACAGCAACAATTTTGAAAAGATTTTTCATTGTTAGTATTTTACATTTAGACAAAAAAATATTAATCCTCTTCTTTCATACCACCTATTGTATTCCTAATCGTCCCGTTTTTGACCTCTTAGTCGCGAAGTTAAAACTTTAATAATATGTGTTTGCAAAAAAAAAAAATTTTACAACCTGAAAATACGATGCGGCCACAAAGTTTCGAGAAACGGCATCCACGGGTTTTAACAACATCTGCTACTAATAATGTGCATTCCAGTAGAAATTATTGCATATTAGAGCCCTTTCTGAGCATGAATTGGAAACAAGAGGAACATTTGCTTCAGGCAGATATTTAGATACTGATTACAATCTGAAATATCATTAAATGACTTGCTTCGCGAGACATAGTTTCTCTGCAAACCATTCACTAGACATGGGGGATAGAAAAGCGTTCCGCATCACTATGAATTTGCAGTAATTTACTTACTATAAAAGAACTCAAAAAATCTGCTTTCATACTGTATAGTATGTAATGTGTGAAGTACATAATACGTGTGATTCATATATTGTACGCATATCTAAATAAAAATGTTAAAATAGGGTAAAGCTTGACCACGAAAAGAAGGCGTATGACCTTGAAGAGAAACGTCATTTGCATTATTTGTAATAGGTAGAATCTGCCAGAAAGCACCGAATAGTAAGAGGCATGGTCTTGCTTATCCTATCTATTCCAAAATATTAACAAATAACCTATTACAAATGATTCAAATGATGTTTTTGCTTCAAGGTCATCCACCTTCTTTTCGTGGTCAAGCTATAATGGCATCAGTAACAGACTAGCTTAGGACATTGCTCTCAGGTTAACTCAATTTTCTCATCATTTTAATGTATTTAGACTTTTTAAACTATTTTTCTCGTGAAACATTATCTCATTTAACGTTTGGCTGCTTCTAAATTCTCAGAATTAGTTAACTCCTTTTTTATTTGCTCAATTTCAAAAGAAGGACCGACCCCCCAGTAACAGACACCGATAAATCTGATGATGCCTACACTGTAAGAACGATTAGAAACTTTCCTGGAAAATAATGGACAGCTGATCTACCCAATTTTTTGCCCGTCGCATATCTTGCAAAACCAGGAACGTTTTCCGCTAAAAGTTCTGAAGCTTCCTGAAATTGTCCTGAACGAACTGATGTGTGTATCACATGACTTCCTTTTACTCCAATTTAATGTCATTTTCTAATTATTGGCAGTTTTAGTGTGATTCAATAGTTTACTCTCTAAATATCACCAACAGTGTCCAAATTGAGACCAGATTTAAAAAAAAAAATACTTTTAAAAAATCGCCAAATTTGTCGCCAACTTGGTGACAAAACTTGGCGACCAAAAGACTGGCGATGCATTGCCAAGTGTCCGCCAAATTATAACACCACTTGAGCTTACATCGAAATTAACAATGATTTCCCCCCAAAAAAGGACAAAAGACCCCTTTAGAAACACCCAAAAGACCCCACTAGGAGTATGAATTCCAAATTTCAACTTTCTAGGACATTCGGTTCTTGAGTTATGCGACATACATACACACATACATACGTACATACAGACGTCACGAGAAAACTCGTTGTAATTAACTCAGGGATCGTTAAAATGGGTATTTCGGGTGTCTGTACGTTTCTAGGCATATATCCACGTGTGGTCGGGTTGAAAAATAAACTCAACATTCATTCGGGGGTGAGCAAAATGGAAATTAAGGCCGATTTTTGAGAAAAAAATTTCGCGAATACAATACTTCCTTTTTTGTAAAAAGGAAGTAAAAATATGGAGATTTCACCGGTTAAAACCAGTCTCAAACCTTCAAGGGACGTTCGGTTGGTATAATGTAATTGATTAGATCCTTCCGAATATACTAAAAAGGGTCCATAAGCATCCCTGCACCTACGGCAGAATTGCAAGTTAGAACCAAGCAATATCCCTTGGCTGCAATTCTTACCTTGCGAAGCTGCCAGAAACTTTTTTGCAGAGATGCCTGATTTTACGGGGAAATAGATGAAAACCAGTGAAATCCCGCAACTTTCCACTTAAATAACTAGCTGCGATTCGGGATATTTTTTTACAGTGTAGTAACAGATAGGAAGAGGAAAGGATAAGTAATGGACGAAGTTCTATTTTTCTCTTCAAAGTGTGCAAGATTTCTTTATTTTTAGAACCAAAGCCTTATTAAATTTAAATGGTCATGAAACACCAAATGACGTCGCGGCGTCTGTTCATAACCTTCCACCACTGCCCTGTAAATACCAACTGGCTCGTGAAATTTACTCTGATAACACTAGATGGTTACACCGTATTCATGGATCACAGCAACATCAATTTGACTCGCCTAAAATTCTTACTATTTAAATCCAAACTTTAAACTGTCCGTTACTAGATCCTTGTCTGGTGCCGTTACCCTACTGCATATGTAAAATAAGTTGTTTTTGTGCTTGTAGCACATTCCAAAAAAAAAGTTAAGGTCTGTTTTGAATTTAATCGGAGTCTCCTTGAATAGAAGTAATTTTAATGAGAGTTGTTACCCTAAAACCTTTTTTTTTTTTCCCCATTTTCATGCATTCAAAATATTCCAATCAAGAACTTAAAAAGGAAACCAAATTTATGTTTATGCGTGTTTAGTCTAACTGTAAGCAAAAAAAATAAAAATGATACATTTTTAATTTTTTTTTTTCACATAAAAGTTGTTGTTAGATTGAATTTTTTAAACATTTTCTTTCCTCATTTGGGTATTAACATTTAAAAACATGATGCTATAAACATCGCATTAAAATTATTTAATCTCGTTTCGTGATTAGAATCCAGACTATCTTTGACACGAAGTGGTGAAGAGCGTTTGTCATCTTTCAACAAATACAAAATATACTGCTCCAAATAAACTTTTCGAACAAAATGAAATCTTTAAAATGGAGAAAGAAAATAGCTGCACTAAATATGTTCATCAACGTTCAGCGAAAAGTATTTCCTTCTTTCCAGCTGTCGCTAGATATTGTCATAAACAATTCTTAAATGAAAGTAATCTAAGCTCATTCAAACAAAATAAATTAATTTGAATGTAATCTCAATTCTGTATGCTGGAAATTGCTCTCTATAATAACAAATTAATTTCACCAAAACTACAGTCTGCGCCGAGTGAAGTCAGGCAAGCAAGATGGGTGCATAAATACTTGCGGATTCAATTGATAAAAAAAGCATTATTTCAACTTAATTTTATTATAAAAACATTAAAACACACATACATAGTTTCGTATATTTTTCGTTTATTTGTTAAAAAGTATTTCCAAAAAATTGAAAACGAAAATTACATAATTCAGCGAAAAATAAGAATGCAAAAATTTGTTTTTCATTTGTTAGATTCACGTGTTTTCTATTCATTTTTTATTTGTTAGAAAACGGAAACAACCATATAAATTAAATAATTCACTATGTATATAAAAAAAAATTCTGCGTGTTTATATGAACTAGGTATGCATCTATAACAAAATTGGCTGGCTATAGAATACCAAATGTTAACACTCGATTAATCGGTAGTTGCGAAAAAAGTTTTTTTGTGTGCTTATATAAATTAGATATGTGCAGGTAACAGAACTGGTCGATTATCAGCAACCGATTATTCGTAAGTTGAAAATTGGTTGATTTATGATCATGACGATTTTTAATACTACAATATCTCCACTACCTTTTTTTTTTCTTTTTCAAAAAAAAATCCAAAATTATACTCACCTTTTGTGAGCAAATCTTCATGTTATTGTTAATAAAGTTACATTCTGTTACTTAGACATGAAAATTCATATAATAAGTTATTTTCCTGTATTCAGTAGAAAGCAGCCACTTTTTGTGTTATTTGTAACCACTCAATTCAAGATCTTTATGTTTTATGAACATTAAAAGGTAAGAAAATAATAAAATCACAAAAAATTAAATTGGAGGTTGCATATCTTCATCATCGAAATTCGTTTCCTCAGCGTAAGAATAATTGGAACGAAAAAACTGCAAATAAAACACTATTGTACTTTTTCTTTCGAATGCTCTGCACAAACACGCCACAAATCACCCATCTTTAAGTTCAAAAAGTAATGCATTTGTAAACCGTCTCATCAAATCATTTTACCGACTCAGGCGTCCGTCCGAAAAGAGTACAAGAAAGATGAAGAACAATAATTTCAGAAGCAGTCTGTTTTTCCAAAACACTAGTGTATTCTTGAGGGTTTCAAAAGCAATGAGGAACCTCCTTAATATCATGTTATTTTCACTGACACTGGACATTCGTAAATATTTATGTTTTTATGTAGGTCATAAAGTTCATTGCGCATCTCAGTAACACGCTTCACTCACCATTTGATTTCAATGAAAGGATCAACTGACGCGTGTATTTTGTTTTCAAATTTTTGTTTCAACAATTACATAAACCAAAATGTTTGTTTTCAGAGATAGACGTGTTTAAAGTACATTTTTGCTATTACGTGTAGGAAAATAATGTGTATCCTCATATATATAATAGCGAATTCACTGATCGAGTACCGCTCTTGACATCACCAACAATAGAAATCGCGCCACGGCATAATAATTTTTGGTAATGTTTGGCATGCAGGGAAATGCTTTATTTTGACAAGGCTGAACTGGATTCAATAACTAAACTGGTTTTACTGGTAAGAATGCCATTTTAGGAGAATGAAGAAAGGAAAATTGGTCAACAATAAACACTATCTGCTGGAGTTTAGGGTTAATCCACAGGAGTTAGGGTTAAAATTTCAACCATAAAAAATCACCAAGCAGCCACTTGCTTCTTTAAATTAGGATATATAATTCTTTTATTTTAATCTTTATATCAAAAAAATTTCCATAACATTGCCTACTATTAAACGTAGTTTTAAGAAAACTTATATAATTTCAATTTCCCTAGGTCTAGTGCACTGATTAAGAAATTTAATTTAAAAAAAAAACTTCAGATTAAGACATAATTCTTCTTTTATTTTGATATTTATCTCAAAAAGTTTTCCATAACATTGCCTACTGTTAAACGTAGTTTTGAGAAAACTTATATAATTTTCAACTTCATAACATGCAATAGCGCATTCAGAATTTTCCTTCGGGGAAGAGAATGTTAGCTTTAATAAGAATCATTATTTAGATATAAGCTATCATACTAAAATTGAAAGTTTTTCGTCTCGATATTATGTGTGCAACGGAATACAGTTACTGCTGATATTTTATAATCACAGACTACATTACAATATATCACACTACAGCAGTGAGAATTTACATTTTTTTCGGAGGAAGGGGGGGGGGTCGAATACAACCATTAAAGCAGCGAAGAGGAAATTTCTCACAGCTCTTTCCTTGGTTTTAACAAGCATGGGCAATCCTAACGCGGAACTTAATATACATCAAATGGCTGTTCCTGCCCCCCCCATCGACTTATAACCAGGGCCGTCCCAAAGGGGGCGAGCGGGGCAATCGCCCCGGGCGCCACGAAATGAGGGGGCGCCGCACGGCGCCCCTCGTTTCGACGAAACACGACGCCATTCACACGAAATGAAGGACGCCTTGCGGCGTCCCTCTTCGTATAAAATACCCCGTTTGTATAAAATTAGCGGCGCCTTGCGGCGCCCCCTCATTTAAGCATCATAGATACACAGCCATAGACACACAAAATAGAGAATCATAGCAATGATTCTCTATTTTGTCCTAGGGCACGAAAATATTCCTGTCTCTCAGTCTCCAAAATATTCGTTTCCTTTGCATCATTGAAACATACAATTTCTGAGAGCACAACTGTTTAAAATCAAACAATAGGCACTTCTCATTTGTCTAGTTCTCACTAAAATTGCTTGAATTCTGCCCCTGCATGCAGTGACGTAATCAGAAAAAAGTTTTAAGGGGGCACATTGAAAAAACAAAACATTTTTTTTTTTTTTTTTTTTTGTTGATCGGATTGAAGGTGTCTGGTCAAAAGTTTGTCTTTTAGTTTTAAAAACGCTATTTTAGCCTTAAAACGCGATTCTAGGCCATGTTTATTGACGTTAGAGTAAGCGAGGGAGTTCAGAGACTGTTTCCGATCGATTTTTTAAAAAATAGATTGAAATCAATTCCATTTCCCTCTGCAAGTTTTCAAAATTGAAGTTTCTAAAACGCAACTTTAGACAAACTTTGAAGATTTTATGGATAGGCGGATCTGGAGCATTTCCCAGGAAAATTGTTCAAAATTATGGTTCAGAAAATTTAAGCATTGTTTTACTTTCAGGGGCTAAGTCAATTAAATTTTTCGTAAGTGTCGTTTGAAAAACCCAGTGCTTGTGATATTACAGAAAGACGGCAAGGGGACCCTTTGCAGGAATATTTTCTTAAACTCAATTCTTAAAAGCAATTGGTAAGGCGATATTTTGTAATATTAGGGAAGGGCCAGTGATTTTTCGAAATTAGAGCTCTGAAAACGCAATTCTGAGCAATTTTCGATGTTGTTGAGTATTTGTGGGCTTCTCCTTAAACTTACAAATATTTGATGCAAAAGAATAACATCTTTGTTTATAACATATATGAAAGCTGGTATTAAGTTGGTAGGAGTAAAGCTAAAAAACTCTTGAAAAGAATCATTGGTTGAGTCCAGATTGAAATTTAATTTTCATGTAATTTACTTCGATACATACATTTTCTATTTATAATCGGCAAATAATTTATTCGTGTTCTTAGTTTGGTCAATATGAATAACCAATTCAATTTTAATTGTCTTTATTTTGTGGGATAACATTTTCCTAGATAAATATTTGGATTTTTAACATTTCCATTTTTCGAAAAGTTTTTGCTGCATTAATGTATCACAAATATTAGAAACAGATTTATTGCTTGTGATTTAATTTGTATTATTATGCATAGCCCTTTGATTGTTCTGTTTATTAGTATGTAAAAAATTCAGGTGTGTATTATGCACTAATGTTATAAGTAACTTGATTTTTCTGTGCGTATGGGGGGGGGGGGGCGCCAGGAAACTTTCGCCCCGGGCGCGTCTGCGCTTCGGACGGCCCTGCTTATAACCACAGCTTAAGAGGTTACAGTACCTCAAAAATAATCAAACGATCAAAAAGAAAAAAAAAATATTACTTATTTCAAAACTAAAAATTATTTCTAAAACAGGGAAAAAGTTTCATCGCCATAGTTTAAATATTAAAAAGTTATGAGTGGTTTTAGGTCATGTTCGCTATGTGTTCCTGTACAAATGAAAAACTTTAAATTGCTTTACTTTTTGCAGTCAGAATAAAACATTTAACAAAACTGTGCATTGGATAAGCATTTTATTAAAAAAAAAAAAAAAAAAGAGCATGTTATACCTATAAAAACATTTTTTTTTTTAAATTACGATTTTTTGCATAATTAATCACCGAAAGTTTTCTAATAAATATATAAGCAAATGAATGCACAGATTTTTAGAGGTGGTTATTGTGATCTTTCAGCAAAAACCTTTTTAAAAAAAGTTCAATAACAAAAATATCATTAGGGATTTAAAAAATTGAAATTTTCCTACATTTTTTAAATTTTTAAAAACAGTGGCTCATTTTTTTTAAATTTGAAACTAGATTATTGATTGCGAAGTAAGTGTGCATGTTATGGTTTCAAAGAAAAACAAAATTAACTTAAACTTAAAAAAAAGTGTCTTGAAGGTACTGTGACCCCTTAAAGGGGGCTGATCCCCAGTCTTGTTTGTACTCTTGATCTACGCCGAATTAAATCAAGAACAAACATCGTTTTCATTAACAATTTAGTTGTGCAGAACATATTCCAGGAGGGGATAATAGGAAACTTCCGTTAACTCTTAGATTTAAAACCTATCTGTATTCACTGGTAAGTAGTTTTTGTAATGTAGGCAAAGCATAGATGTAAAAAATAAAAACTTGGACCATTCGCCACAAAACAGCAACAAAAGTTTGACCTGAAATACTGGGAGAGGTCAGTGCTCCAGCACATTCGTGACCTTGTGAACGTTTATTTACATTGAATCCTGACTTCCCAAACAACTGAAGCAGATAATATCATTTAAACCTTTTAAATTTAAACCAGCATTTCGTCTTCCTTCTCCGAAGCATTTCTTGTCCAATTTGATGTTTGAATTCCACCATTTGTATTCTAAAAAGCTTATTACTTCAGAGAAATCGTTGTTGACGTAAATTAAATTTTTTGCATCATGAAGATGCATTTAATTCTGTAAGAGGAACATATTTTGCTATTAATTCTTGCTCTTAATGAAAAGTATAATTCCTAAGCAGTATTGAAAGGGGTTTTTTTTTTTTTTTGATTGGAAACTAGCGGTACCTGCACGGCTTTGCCCGTAATAGAAAAATTAAAAGGTCTTTTGGTTCGCCTATATATTTACAAATAATGTATGGTAAATTTCCTCGCCAATGGGCTTGTACCTATGTTACGGTTTCACGTTATGATAATTTCGGGTCTCGCCAATTGGCATGTGCCCATGTTACGGTTCCACGTTATGATGATTTCGTAATTTGCTCGTCCATCTTATGATATTTTTGTTCTTAAAATTGGAATAGAAAAATAACCACCTCGAACTTTCGAAAAATTGCTTCGAGGTGCACATCCCATGCTACAAACTAACTTTGTGCCAAACTTCAAGAAAATCGGCCAAACGGTCTAGGCGCTATGCTCGTCACAGAGATCCTGACACACAGAGACTTTCAGCTTTATTATTAGTAAAGAAAATCACCGTTTTCCCCAATCACGTCCCACTTCTTGGGAGTTGCGCCTTCATTTTTTTTTTTAAAGATTTTGACAGTTGCATAGTCGTAATTTTTATTTGGAGGTGAAGGGACAGTTAGATTAACCATTACCATTCTTGTGAGGGGCTAGAGAGGTGCAAAGTTCAAAAGCATAAACATTTGAAGCAAGTATTCTGTTTTTTTTTTTTATCAGTTAACTAGTGCAACCTGAAATCATCCAAACACATCTTGTGAAACTAAGTATTCGTTTTGATATTTCAATAGGTAGCCGTTGTGATATTGCAGTATATAGCTGTTGTGATATTTCAATATGCAACCGTGGTGATACTTCAATATGTAGCCAATGCAAGATTTCAGTATGTAGTCGTTTTGATACTTCAGTATATAAGTGTTCCGTTTCAAAGAAACAAATAAATTCATAGAGCTTCATTTTAATGAACGAGCTTTTCTAGTTTTCTAACGAAACATACTGTAACCATTCTACAGAAAACGGTCATTTTGTCCGGCACGTGGCGCCTCAGCTATTTCATTAAAAATAATATTTTAAAGATATTAATGAACAAGTTTTTTCTGCCTAACAAATTACAAGCTTATTTATGATTTTTTAAGCAAAACATTTCGTCATTACCCTTTTAAATTATTGAGCTTTATTATTATTTTCGATTTAAGTATTTTTTTGATTTTGTCTCCAAAATAAGAGTGCAGTTTTCGAATTAAAATATAATTTAGTATCTGAAAACGGAGGAAAAATACACTACATGTGGGGAGACCATTAGCCGTTGAGAAATATTTTTACTTAACTAAATGAAAAACAGAAAAGCAGTCATAATTACATTTGCATTTTAGGACAGACATCCTCGGCTATTTACATCCAAATTAACTTAGGAACAGAGAAAAAGCATTTAAATGTTGTATCTTTTTGATGAGATTGATTTTTTAACAAGCATGTGTAGAAAAAACATACCTATTAATGGCAGTTAGAGAACAAGACTATATTAAAGAAACAAATTATTAAACATTTTTAACCGTCAATAATGATTTTGAACTATGTTTTGCGTTTCATTGATTTTCTAAACTAGTTGGCTTTTTTCTGATTGTAAAAGTCATATTTCAATTTCGTAACATTTAGTGAGAATGTCTCTCGGCTTAAAACTTATGGAAATACTTAAAAATATTCTTAATATTTTAATTTTTTTGTTGGTGTGTCATAGAAGTTGGCTGATCTGTTTTCGTCTGCGTTATAATGATCTTTGGTTTAAAACTTATTGCATTTTTTCCGTTATTTAAAAGTGTCTTGTTCCGTTTTCTTTACCTTTTAAACACCCACACGTTATTATCATATCCATATTTTTTTTCTTTTTCATTCTTTCCGTCAATCTTTTCTTCAAACAGTTTTGAAAATGCTTTTTATAATGGTCATTTGAGGAAAACTATGAGGAAAATATAGAACTGGAAGAAGTTTGAGAATGATATGCAATAGTGTTTTGATGCCTTTCAAATATTTAAATTGCGAAATTTTTTTAAATCTTTGATCAACACAACCTTTTGTATAATAATTATTTTTTTTTTGAACTTGCTAAAGTCACACACCAAATATGCATATTGAATATAGGTGCCAGCCATACGTCTCTTTAAAAAAATATTACCCAGTACTAGTTAACTAATCATTCACGTTTTTAAATTTTTGTCATAATGTAAATGATTTGTCTGTAAAATAAAAATAAAACGATTTAAAAAATACAATTTTTCCCAGTATTATTATTTTCTACACATTCATTTCATAACAAAAGTAAATTTTGCAGCCATGAAGATTTAACTACATATTGAAGAACCGATGATACTTTTCTGCTTAGCAGTGAACTATCCAATTATCTCTTTTCCTTAGAAAACATCATTGAGCGGTAATGATGCGGACGACAAGCTATTTTTCCCATCTTATTCCGTTGAGAAATCAAGTTACTTCTCAATCGATTGCTTAAGTTCTTTGCAGCATCTATAACGGTCGTATTAAATCTAATTTTGTCCTACTGGTTTTCAGACATAACTAAAACATAGGAAGCTTTTTCTGATTAACCTTCATTTTTTTCAATTTGTAATAATGATGTAAAGTTCAACAGCGGTTTCATAAAAAACATTAACTACGTCTAATTCACGCAAAATGTATGAAGTCGACGATTAGCTACCTTTTTTTTGCAATGAAAACTTTTTTTTAAAACTGATAGTAGCTTTAAAGGCGATAATTTTGAAAATTACAATTTCAGCTTAAAAACCCTTTTTTTTTTGCTTCATTTGACCATGAAAAAGTTACCAGGCATATTTTTAAGTATAGTCATTTGGGCACATCTCCATTGTTTAAGAAAACCTCTTAAAAACACTCGTCTAGTACCCGTATGGAAACAACTGTATTGGAGTAACCTAAGATTTGTGTATCTTTGAGAATAGAAACTCTTAAAAAATCAGACATAGAGCAAGAAAATAAATAATATAAGTATACCAGGTAAGTTCCTAAAAGTTGGCGAAGTTTAAATTCTAAGATTCTTGGCAATCATAACGTAAAAAATGTTGGCTATGGCTTTAATTTTTGGCAGTATCCAAGAGAATGGTAAGTAAGATCGAACGTAAAACAGCACAGCAGTGTCCATTAACTTTTTAGGTCGAAGTACTGCCATCTATAATAGTAAAACCTGTGTTCGGCTGTGCGTGTATGTGTGTGTGTATGTGTGTAAGCCTAAGTTCTTCGGATAGCCAATGAAATTATAAAAACAGTCTGATAGGACACCCTGCTTGTCTATATGACCTCCAGAGGCAAAAGCATTAAAATCGTCAATTGTCACCCGCATTAAGCCATCACAAGTGATAAGCGAGAGTTAGCAAGTGAATTGAGCTAGGGTTGGATCTTATAGTTTCTTTAATACAGGGTGTTTCTGAACTCTTGGGCAAAACTTTAAGGGGGAATAGTACACATCTGGACAAACAATATAATAGCAAAAGTAAGGGTCCCAAACGTCTTCCGAAGGAAATAGTTGTCAATAGAGTATAGGTCCAAAATTTCAAATGATCATTAAAAAAATGAAAAAATGCTCAATTATTTTCTGGTTTTCGCTAAAATTATTCTTTTATCAATATTTTCTTGAAGATTAATTTCGAAGATGTATCTTAAAAATGCGATAGAGGGTGCATTAGACTTTGGAGTAACAAACAACTTTTACCTCTAATTTTGAATCTCATTAAATGTTTTCTAATGCTTGGACCTCAACTTAATTTTGAGCTCAAAATCTGAATTGTTGAAAGTGATTAAGTAGCAAAAACTGAACTGTCTTCAAAAATACACTTTCTCAAAAAAAAAAAAAAAATGTATGAATCAAAAAATAAATTAAGCTGCAACCAACAACCTCGGCAAGAATGTAGTTTGGTAAGAGGTGATTTAAATTTCGTCACCAGTGATGAAAGGGTAAGCGTGCTATGTGCATACCAGATGCGCAGATAGGTACGATTGAAAGTGTGAAAGCTTGTGTCAAAGGGCACTTCAAACGAAATTGTCGAGTTGTTAGGACGCTATTGTGACTAGAACGACCTTTTAGATGTATACAAACAATTGTTGGACTTTTTAAAGAGACGTACAGTAGGTCTCAGATAAGCAGGTTGTTTGTACGAGCATATCTGCCGCCACTTTGGTTGGAGCGATATGGTAGTAGCTTAGTGTAGGTAAAAATAAATTAATCACTCCATTGCGGTCGGTTAAGGCATTCTAGAAGCAAAATGAGCACGAAGATCGCATACCATAATAGCGGCCACGACCGTATTAACAAGGTTGAACCGTTTCCACCTCTTGTGTAAAGATGACAAGAGAATGCATGGTCTTTTAGAGACGTTTAATGCACTCAATATTTACAGCTATCTTACAAATTACAGATTATTTAATGTTAAAAAGATATTTTAAACTGCGAGAGCCACTCCGCGACTCACCAGCTCTTTGCTCTACGAGTGTCTCCCCTTTGACCTATTTACTTTCTCTTATATACGGGGATTCGTTTGGCGGGGAATGCACCCCTGTTTACAACAGTCAGACGATGTTGGCAAGGTGGTTGAAAAATGTTCCCTATAGTGTCACAGACATCATATCACACCAAAAGGAGAAAGTTTATGTGCACAACAAATGTCCAGCTACGGATAGAATTCAGCTATTCTGAAGATCTAATTTCGAACATTTCTCAGAAAAGGGGAGCAAAAACCGTATTTACGTGTGGTCTTATACTTATCTAGCTCCCATACTGGTGACAGATATAAAACACCCGCGTAACATGTTTTTCTCACGATGAGTGTGGTCTGGGAAAGAATTTCTAGACCGACCCCACACATTGAATCGAAATAGCAAACAACTGGAGAAGTCGCATCGGTATAGCTCCTTCCCCCTTAGAAGAACTTTTCGATTAAGAGAAAAGTTTCATTTTTCTGGAGATGACACCCAAGTACAGTTGATTACAAAAATAGCACTTCTATTGGCAGTACTATGCTAATTCTGGAGTTGCAATTGACTCAATACTCAATTTCCATTTTAAATCAAAAAAACTACTTTAAAGAATCTTACTCCTAAAATGTAAACACAGTGCGAAACTTGTAAGGGTCATATAATTAAAATAGAAAAATCATACATGAATTACAAAAGAAAACAACAAAAAAATTAATCATAAATATAACGCGTTCATAAATAACATAATTAAAAGTAAACACATCCAACTACTTTAATTATTCATGAACATTGTTAACGTGCTATTCATTAGAACGCAGTACGAGTACACAACAATTAACCAAACCATACAATGCAATTTAAAATTATACACTTTGTTATAGTTAAGATTAACAACATTTAACAAAAATATTCAGCATATTTTACCGACATCCTGACATATGCTAGTCTTTCCCCCAAGTTAGCAAAACAAACTAGGTCACTCGTTTCTTTCGTTCCAAAAGGAATCCTTCCCGCTCGCGACACTTCGTATAATGCGCGAAACACAGTAACTTGAGAAGTATCCTAAGTTGAACCCGCGTAAGGGGATTCCGAAAAACGAAGAAGCGATGATCTTCTACTTGCAGAGCTACTGCGTTCTGTTTGATTGAATCTGTTTGATTCGTATTTTCGGCTTCGGAGCCGTTCCTCTCTCTAACTTTCGGATCACGATTTGAACCCCTGTTGCGAGCTGTGCTCAACTCATTTCTATTATTATCAAAAAGGACCACTTGCGAGGAGTTTTCCTCTGTTCCGGAAACCAAAACCTGCCCCTCAACATAAAGACAAGTTTTTTTCTTGTCATCAAGGACATCCTTCAGATCTGAATTTATATCAACTACTGCCCCATTCCCACATTTGGTCAGTGAGAAATTTATATCAGAACCCGGGGAGCTCCCGCTCATCGAATCTACCAAGGAAAATTCATAACCGGTCCTTTCTTTGATTAACGCGGTCGTCCGATTTCCCAAAAGGTACCGATTTCGATCAAACACATCTCCGCAAACTGCGGCTTTTGTTTTCACTGTACCAAAAGGCCCAGAAATTTCTATTTGAACTAGGGGTAATGTTACTAAATCCAGACTTAATGGTTGCCTTATCCTTACCTTTTGATCGCACCAACTCGATTGTTTTACATATTTAGCGTTGACTAAATCAATGGTCGATCCTGTATCCCGATATAAATATATCGAATTCCCATCCACGGTACCCTCGGTGTAAGAAATCAAACCCTCTGTGAGTTCTGCCGTCTCTATAAAATTTATAGTTTCTATTACAGAATAGATACAATTGACAGACTCCACTCCGGCTCCCTTTCCCAGTTTTGGACAGGAAGGCTTAATGTGACCTACCTCATGGCAGTAGTAACACCGCGGAGCCGCGCGTTTTTCGAAATAATTCCGAATTTGCACGTTAGAAGAATTTGCCGACTTAGATGTCTGATTTCCTTCTCTCATCTTACTTTCTGTCTCTTTAAAACCACTGCAGAAAATTTAAAATGTCTATTAGAATTTTCCTCAGATTTTGAATTATGTTTTCGGGCTTCGTCGTAATTAGCAAATTGTTCTGAAAGTTTGGCGGCTGATTTGTAACTAGTCCAGTCGTCGAGAAAATGACTTTTCATTCCTGGACCGGCACGTTTTTTCAACTGATCCACTACCATGAGCTCTTTTAATTGGTCAACTTAAACTTAAGTCCAAGCATTAGAAAAAATCTAATGAGATTAACAAATAGCGGTAAAAAAGTTGTTCGTTACGCCAAAGTTAAAAGCGCCCTATATCGGCATTTTAAAACTACATCTTCAAAATTAATCTTCAAGAAAATATTGATAAAAGAATAGTTTTATCGAAAATCACAAAAGTATCCACTATTTTTTCTTTTTTTTAATGACCATTTGAAATTTTGAACCCTAAACCCTCCCTGAGCAAAATACTAATTTTTGCTTGTTCTATTTGGTTTATCTCATTCTCATATAATAATTTTTATACTTAGTTTTTCCTTCGCTGTGGTTTATTACGCAGGCAAATAGGCTTCGAGCTCAGGTAAAATTAATTCTCTTAGATTTCTGAAGTTCTCTCTTATTGTCAGGAAACTTAAGGCATACAGTACCCGAACTCTGCAAAATACAGGAGGCAACTTCGAAGCAGATAGATCCGTCCAAGACTACAGGGACCCTAAATGACTAAGAGTAGGTGAACCCAATACCCAGAAGGATCTTTGAAACAGTAAAAATCGCTGTGGTGGAAGCAGTGACTGTCATTTTGATGATTCTGCCTGGAAGAAGGAGGTGTCATTTGTCGAAGACTAATAGGTGGTGTAATAAGGCGTGTGTTGAAGATAAAATTCAAACCCAGTTTACATGGAGCAAATATTCATTGTTTAAATGGGGGATGCATTATTTTACTGTTAGTGGGTTATCAGTAAGTTAATACTTATTATCTCCAATTGCATTGTTTGTGTTTTACAAAACCAATTTACTTCATTTCTTTAGCCACCCATTTTTCTTT
This sequence comes from Uloborus diversus, assembly GCF_026930045.1. Classification (NCBI taxonomy): domain Eukaryota; kingdom Metazoa; phylum Arthropoda; class Arachnida; order Araneae; family Uloboridae; genus Uloborus; species Uloborus diversus. Next base: position 175,037,878 of record NC_072731.1, read on the forward strand.
TATGTTTTTTATTGTGCTGTTGAACCGCGAAAACTCGACCTAATGTGAACCGAAAAGTGGTTGAGTTTGAAAACCAGTTATTGAGAACGCGAGCAGCAGATTTTTTAAGCGGAGTTTTTTCTTCTTCCCAAAATGTAATCAAGTTTTATGGAATCGACCAAATTATATGGAGCTGAGTTTACGCAAATGTACACCATTCCCGTAATTTATGGATTTAGCTTGCCAATGTAATACTGTAATGTCCGGAAAACTTTTTTTTATGGAAAAATTAATAAAAGTTTTGCTTAAGGTATGGATGATTTCCCTTAATAACTGTATTAGTGAAACATTAATTCTAGTGATAATTTTTTTCCTTGAAACGATCGGAATACCTTATTATATTAATTGTTGCTTCGTGTTTCTAAATATAATTTATATTTTCTTGTTTCATTACGTTTTCATTTTTGCATATTTTTGTATTATAACAGTTTAAACTTTTACTTTTTAAGCTAAATAAGTATAATACTAAATCAAACAGAGTATGAATTTGTGTTTTCTTTTAAATGTGTGTCGAATAGTTTATCGGTTAAAACGTTTCTTACTAGAGCAGTTGCCACTTATTTTTGCCTTTTTCGAAAGATTTTTTTTGAACATTATTGATAAATATTTTTAAAAAGTGCTGAAGTAATGATGTATACGTTCTTGCAAATAAAGATGTTTAACGTAGAATTAATTAAGGACTTAGAACCAAAACTTTGTTTACCTGAATAAATCTCTAACCTTTATACATGTTTTTGTCATCTGCTGAAAAGCATATATGTTTTAAAACTAATGTACACACGCACAAGTCTGTACCGAAGTGTAACAATTGTTTTTTGTGTCTTGACAGATTTTTGACATTTTTAAATTTTGTCACATTAGATTTCGTATGGGTTATTAGTCACATGGGTGAGACGTAATTATTTAATCATGTAGAGAAACTCGACCCAGTTCGTATTCTTTCATTCAAAACTTATATATTTCGATAGTAAGTTTATAATTTTATTTTTTACGAGATAATATTTTCTGCAAAGAACCGCAGTTATCGTTTTCGTTTGAGGTAAATAGTTCCATGGGAAACCTACAGATGATTCTCGATCTGTATATGTTAATGGAAATAAAATGATAATCATAAGTGTATTGTTTAATGTAAAGGAGGCCTTCCTTGTATACTTCCATTGCTTGTTTCCTCTAATATGTTTACATAAAGGATCAAGTTGTACATTTCTCATTTTATATTTAACTGTGCGCCATCTTCGGTAAAAAAGTTCTAAACAATAGTATAGACCGGGGGATTGCCGCCACCCAAGATATTTGAGTTAAGGAAACCGGACAGCCGGCCTGACAGCTCCTGACCTGTTGCGAGCAATGCTACAACCAATGTCCCAAGTCGATAGCAGCAATTGCGAGCTTTGTTTTTTTTTTTTTTTTCTTGCAGTGTCGAACATTGTTATGAAGAAGTTTGATCTTATTTTTCCACTTTGAATAAGCTGATATATGTACCTTTAGATGCTACAGTGGCAGCATTTGCTATGAGCACCCTTTAACTAGATATTTAGCATATATTTTAATCAACAATATTGATCACTTCCGTTTGTTTTGATGTCTTTAATCTACAATCCTTCCATCTTGTCGGATCGGGGTTATGACGCCACCTCTCCGGGGGTGATGCTGCCATAGTGGCTGCATTACCCCCGGAAGCATATTTCCACTGTATAGGTCTAAAACAATTTTTTAAAGGAACAAAAATGCGCTCTTGTAAACTGCTTAGTAAAAAGAGTTGGTTAACCGAATTTAGTCTTAACAGAAGAAACTGGTAAAGAAAACAATATAGTAAATGCGAGCAACACGTCTGAAGGAGAGTTATTGGATATAGCACCTTGCTGATCAAAACCCATTTCAGGAAGTGTCTCAAAAAACGTCTCTTCAATCGCTAGAGAAGTTTTCATCAATTCCAAAATTGGCAGCAGAAAAGGTAGAGGAAAGTTCTAAAAGTAAGGGCCACTCGTTATTTCTAACGGGAACCCCAATGAAGGCAGCTTTGGAAGAAACAGTAAATAAAATAAAGGAAAAGACATTGAAAAAGAAAGAAGCCGAAAGAAAATCTGCAGCAAAGGTTTTGGGCATGTATATCAAAACTGAATCCAAATGCAAAGAAAGAGAAAGCAGTGACAACACGGTAAAAGAAAATGAATAAATTGTTAAGAAAAGGTGCAAGCGACTTTTTAGTTTGGAAAACTCTTCAGATGAGGAGGACACCGACGTCAAAAAGGTTTCGTGACCACGACGAAAATGATGACCTTTTTGACCCAAGCGATCTGAACTTTGTGCAACTTTGTGCTATATGCAATAAATATAGAACGAACGAACTAACACATCGTTCAATAAGTCCCGAGACTAACCCATAGATGGCGCTAGTAGTACCAAACTAGCAACGTTTCCCTAGAGCATAACCTTTACATGAAACGTGTAAAAATTTCACGTCGATTGAACAACAAACAGCAGAGTTATAGAGGTTAGAGTAAAGTGATTTTGTTATTAGTTTGAAAAATGGAAAAAAGCGAGTTTCGCGTGTTAATTAAACATTGTTTTTTAATGGGTAAAAACACCGTAGAAGCCCAGCAATGGCTTGAAAAACATTACCAGGACTCCTGTCCATCCAAATCAACGATTTGTCGTTGGTTTGCTGAGTTTAAACGTGGTCGTACGGACACAAATGTTGCGGAACGTTCGGGTAGGCCATTGGAAGCCGTTACACCGGAAAATGTGAGTGAAACGTTAAAAATAGTAATGAAAAATCGCAAAGTGAAGGTCCGTGAGATTGCAGAAATGATACAAATATCATCTGGAAGCGTGTTTAAAATCCTTCATGAAAAATTGAGCATGAAAAAGGTTTTTTCAAAGTGGGTGCCGCGATTGCTTTCAATGGAGCAAAAACAGCAACGAATTGACGACTCAGAGAGCTGTTTATCGATATTCAATCACGATAAAAAAAATTCCTGCGCCGATACGTGACCATGGATGAAACGTGGATACACCATTTCACTCTGGAGTCGAAACGGCAATCATCTGAGTGGCGCATGGCTGGAGAAAGCCGCCCAAAGCGTCCAAAAACGCAGCAGTCTGCTGGCAAAGTCTTGGCGTCTGTTTTTTGGGATACAAATGGCGTCATTTTCATTGACTACCTGGAAAAAGGCAAATCCATCAATAGCGATTATTATGTTGACTTGTTGGTACGTTTGAAGGAGGAGATTGCGGCGAAACGACCGCATATGAAAAAGAAAAAAATCCTTTTTCATCAGGATAATGCGCCATGCCACAAGTCCATGAAAACAATGGCAAAAATTAATGAGTTGGGCTTTGATTTGCTTCCCCACCCCCCGTATTCGCCAGATTTAGCCCCTAGCGACTACTGGCTCTTTGCAGATCTGAAAAAAATGCTCAAGGGAAAAAAATTCGGCTCGAATGAGGAGGTCATTGCCGAAACAGAAGCCTATTTTGAGGCAAAGGAGAAATCCTTCTATAAGCATGGAATAGAAATATTGGAAAGGCGCTGGAAAGATTGTGTCACTCTAAAAGGAGATTATATTGACGAATAAAAATGATTTAAAAAAAAAAATGTTGTTTTCATTGTTAGTCTCGGGACTTATTGAACGATGTGTTATAATACAAATGCACTTGCTGTGGCAAGAAAGTGCATTCAGAGTCTAGCAATGCTGAAACAGCTATAAACTATATTTGTGATTTTTTGTAATATTTTAGGAAAAACAGATGAATTCAAAATATTGCTTTTTTACTGGTAGTATAAACTAAAATTATCATTTCTTTTGCTTTTCAATTCCTATATTGTAATTCTAATTGCATATAGGATTTCCAATAAAATTTCCTTCTTAGTCTTTTAGTCATATTGGCTAGTGGCGGCATTACCCCAGGTCCGTGGCGAGATTACCCCATCTCCCTGGGTAATACCGCCACAGTGCAGAGGTAGACAAATTAATGTTTTATGACTATTTCTTCTGTTGATTTATTAATACAAATTTTGTATACTTTCTTAAGATGGCATACAATAATCCAAAATATTGATTTAGCTTATAATTACGATTTTTGATGGTGAAAAAAACTCCTTAAGGTGGCGACATTCCCCTGATCGACCCGACCTTCCTAAAATATTCTTCCGGAATAAACCAAAAGGTCTTTGCTGCATCTTTCTTTTGCGTTTTATCTCGTGCAATGGGATTTCTATTTGTAACTAAAAAGTAACTCTGTTAATGACGGAAAATATTGGAATTTTTTGACTCATTCTGTTTTATTGTTTTTGAGAAAAATGTGTTTTCATACAGATTATTTTTCCGTAGAACTGATAAGTCAAAATCATAAAAATGAGCTAGCTTTAGTTTAACTGAGAAAGCATTTCGTTTAAAGGGATTATTTTAAAGAGCCTTTTTCTATTTAAAGTCGCATTTAATGTCACCATTTTTTCGCAGAAACAGTTACATGCATTTAAATCTCAAATATGTATTGAAGTATATTATTTTTTCATTTTTTATGTTCCCAGTAGATGGCATGAATAATTGATGAGCATGTATGGTCAACATTAAATAGTGAAGATGATTACCCTCATATTAATTAGGAAATACTCTGGTACTGAAAACAACTTCCAGTTTTGTACACCAAGAATTTTTCAATGCTGTAGTTAAGAAGCTATCTGATTTCTCTTGAAAACAACAAAGTTTCTGAACGAAAATAATATCACTGATTTTCTTTTAAATGCTCTAATTTCACGCGCTAATAAATCCATGTAGTATAAAAAACTTGACTAAACGTAAACTTAATATTTCTTTTTTTTTCTACTATTTAAAGTAAAACTGGCATTTTTTTACCTTTTCTTGTGGCAATCATTGCACATGACCTACAATTGAAGTAATTTCTCAAATGAATTCTAATGAGATAAATAAATACCTTTGTGCTGAATAGTAAAGTCAGAACAAACAACGTAAGTAGAAGCACAAATTTGTAAATTACAGCAGACACGTGTTTCGGCGTTACAGGGAACGCCTTTTTCAATGCAAAAAATAATGAGCTTATGGATGAAAAGACATCCGACAAAAGCACTAGCTTTGTCGGATGTCTTTTCATCCATAAGCTCATTATTTTTTGCATTGAAAAAGGCGTTCCCTGTAACGCCGAAACACGTGTCTGCTGTAATTTACAAATTTGTGCTTCTACTTACGTTGTTTGTTCTGACTTTATGAATTCTAATGGTTGATTTTTCATAGTTTTCAGTTTATTTTGTAATTTGGATAAAACAATGGAATACCTTTCTTCCTTATTTCGTAAATTACATCTGAATCCGTCAAACTTGCTTACTAATTCAACACAAAACCTTTGAACTGAAACGAAATTTTCTAGGACAGAACCTTCGTGTAAACATTTTTAAAAACCAGTATTTTCTTTACATTTTAAACTATTGTAAATACTATGTTAAAATGAAACACACATTAGTTACTTGAAGGGTGAGAAAACAACGTCTATACATAAAAATATTTCTGTTTACAATTTTGTTTCATTCTCTCTATTTTGTTTCTCCTTTTTCATTTTATATCGCTCAAGGTAACTGACGATTGAAGAATCGTGTCTATAATCAATCAACATCCATTTTTCACAAGTGTTGGAGCTGTCATTAAGAACTTCATTCTTTTACTTTGATCTACTTCTTTTTTTTTCTAAAGTATCTATTTATGATGGTTATACTAGCACTCAACTAATTAAAATTTTGGATTGAGTTCAATGATTCTTCATTTCTTTTATTTTTCCTTTGAAAAGCAAATACGCTTAAGAAATGTACATAAGGAAGCTTCGAACATTTAATTTGGAAACAAACGCATATTCTTGTTTATTCAAAGGATGTGTTTGAGATTTTTGCACCGAAAGCTGGACCAAAGAGGAAGCTTGTTCTTCATTTGTTATGGAACAAAGCATATTAAAAAAATAATAACTTCTCCAACATTAGCATTGTCAAAATAAACTTAAAAGAAGCATTGTTTTTTAATAATTTGAGTTTCATTCCAAATAAAGCCACATACATTTTTCAAACAAAGTAATTTCTAATAAATATCTATTTTCTCTTCTCCATACATTTCTTATGTTGGAATATTTTTGGTTTTTCAAGTTTTTGTCACTAATGTTACGTATTAAAATAAAACTTCACGTAACACTATTAATATTCTCCTATCAAATACTGATTTCAAATCCTTAGTTTACATAAGTTTTTTTTTTAATCTTTTTTTCAAAGGGAACTTGATCCAACGTGGTCAAGTTGATGCATAAATAAATAAACTGTAATGCTGATGTAATAAGAAGTAGTTAAGAAACTATCTGATTTCTCTTGAAAAACAAAGTATCTGAACGAAAACGATAGTGCTGATTTCCTTTTAAATGCTCTCGTTTCACGCGCTAATAAATATATGTAGTATAAATATTTGACTGAACTTAACTTACTATTTTTCGTTTTCTATTTATAGTAAAACTGATATTTGTTATATTTTCTTGTGGCAATCGTTACACGCGACCTACTATCAACTTGATTTAACGTGGGTCAAGTTTATACATACATGAATGAACAGTTATGCTGATGTAATAAGCAACGAAATAAAGTTTTCAAGAGTTGTTTTTAAGCAGTAACTTATAAAACGATTGAAATATTATTCCGAGCTCGATCATAAGCGGGAGTCGGATTTGCAGCTAATACAAGCATAAGTATACATATCTTTTCCGAAATGCGCTCTTTCAATTATTTCAAGAGAAACTTTTTTTGTTTGAGCAATCACGATTGCTATTTGTTTTTACTCGACCGTTCTTGGCGTTGTGGTTCCTTTTTTAACCCCACCGTTCTCTGCAGGCGCGACTCCTCCCGGTAGCTGCTTCTCCTGGTCGGTGGCGTCAATGCACACACGCACGCTCATACACATATACATATGCACCTTTACATACATACCATACATACACACACGCCAACGTGCGTACACACAGGTCTACGCACACACACAAGCCTACACATACGCAATTGTACACACGTAACCGCCAAAAAGGAGGGACGAGAGCCGTTTCTAGAAACAAGTGAGTAGGGTAGTAACCAATAAGTAGGGTCCTGTCGCAACTCGCGATTGCGAAAAACCTAATTTGAATTCAAAATTTCAGAATTCATATTAATTATAAACTTAAACAGTTTTTTTTATTTGTTTGGTCATTCCTTTGCATTTTTGACAAAAAAACTTGTAGCTAAATTATTACTCGCAACTATTTAATCCAAGCACGATGTATGAACTTGACCCAAACAACGCCATTAGGTTAGCTCAAAAACGGTGAAAAACCAGCTGCGATTATAAGCAACTTATCTTAAGTAAAATAAAGTCTCCTTGTCAAGCAACATCGTAGTATACAGCTTAATGTGATATAATTACTTAAATACTATACAACAATTGATAGCAAACCCTAAAAATTTACTTTGGTACACAAAAAATAATAATAATAATAATAATAATTAATTCTATGGAATAACTCGAAAGAAAAAAAAGACAGGTTATCCCAATCACAGATGGTGTTTACACATTTTTAGAACGATTTAGATGAAAGATTTGTAAAAGTAAAATGCTTTCGTAGGAGAAAAGCTGGTAACAGCTTATACAGTGGTGGACAAAATTATAGACTCAATTTTTTTTTCTTTTGTTTCAATTATAACATGACTCAGTTTAAATTATTTTCATTGAAGTGAATATGAATAGTTGAAGAAATAGTTCTAAAATTAGTACATCGTATCAATTAAATTAAAAAATTTATGAAATTAGAAACTTTGCAAATTTAATATTTTATCATTACGTGAAACCTGGACAAAAGTATAAACTCAGAGGTAAAAAATCCAGGATTACGAGAAAGTTTCGTTCGAAAATGTTAATTTAACGCCATAGAATGAATAAATGTTGCCATCAATGATTGTTAAAAGTTTTGTTTTTGGAAATTAATGAGAAACGTATAAATGCACCGCTGGACAAAATTATAAACTCAATTTTTTTTCTCCATTTTTTCACTCATAATTTAACTCGGTTAATTTTTTTTTTCCAGTAAAGATAAATAACTGACTAAATAGTCCTAAATTCAATATAACTCATAAACTTCATAAAATAAATAATTTAATTAAAAGAATTCTCAACTTTAATATCTTAATTCGCAACTCCAATAAACTATAGGGGCGCTGCAGCCACTGTCTAATGGCGGATGAAAAAGGTAAAACAAACAGATGCCGTAACTTATAACTTGTTTTGAAGCTTAATGAATGACAGTAATATTTCATCGTGCGTGTGGGAAATTTTCTTTTCGATTCCTCTGAAATTACATTACACCATAAACTCTCTGAAGCCTGTAATTTTCTCCAAAGAAAACACGTGTAACGGAATGTTTTACCTTTTTCTTTAGTATTGTTAATCATCACAAGGTAGCGTATTCGAGCTCTGAAGTTGCGAAAAATTCATGAATCCTGGACGAAAGTATCAATTCAAAAATAAGAAACTCTGAACTTTGGTAGAATTTTATTTTTAGAATTTTGAAATGCCTCAAGGTTTAAAACTTACAGAGCAACAAGTAGGAAAAATTGTGGCCTACAGAGATGCTGGTAAAACCCAGCGCCAAATTGCCAATGTAGTTAAATGCTCCCAAGGGGCAGTAAAAAATGTACTGAAGTATCCCCCAAGTTATGGAAAAAGAAAAAGGATGGGAAGGCATTCGAAACTGAGAGATTGAAGATATATTTTACGCACAGCATCAAACACTGGAGCTTCTTCCAGAAAAATTCTGAAGACTTTAAAACTCAAGGTGAGCTCTAGGACAGTTAGAAGAGTTCTACAACAAGCTCAGAATATGAAGTGGAGAAAAATGAAACACAGCCAAAACTGGAGGTTCGGCATATTACTGAAAGATTTCAATTTGCACAGCGACGTATGTCTTGGGAAAAAATGTGGAATTCAGTTGTTTGCTCCGATGAAAAAAAAATCAACTTGGATGATCCAGATGGCTTAAGATACTATCGGCATGACATTAGAAAAAAAGAACAACACATATTTAGCCGAAACTTTGATTTAGGTTCTATAATAGTTTGGGCTGGTTTCTCTCAGCATAGTAAAGCAGGATTGGCGTTTCTCAATGGAAGATAGAACGCTGAAGATTACCAATTAATACTGGAAGATCATCTCTTACCTTTTTCTCATCTGATTCCTGTAGGTAACTGGTTATTTCAGTAAGATAACGCGAGTGTACACACTGCGAAATGTACAAAAGAATAGTTCAAGCGCTGGGGTATCAGTTATCAAATGACCAGCTCGTTATCAGGATCTTATTCCGATTCAAAATCTTTGGGGGACCATGGTTCGCAAAGTTTATCATGATGGGCACCAGTACCAAACCACAGAGGAATTAGAATGGGCAATACTTTCAGCATGGAACCATATGACACTGCAGCTGTTGGAAACTCTTGTGAAATCTACATGCCCAGCTGCATATTCGAGATAATTCAGAAAACGGGGAGCCCAACTCGTTTTTAAAAGTTTGTAGTTTACACTAATCGCTAGATTTAATGCAGTGTTAATTTTTAAAACGTTTCAAATATTGATTTTTTTTTCAATTTGTCCATGTTAATAGCAAAATTACATTCAAATCATAAATCTCTACTTTGTTTTGCTAAAGTAATTGCAAATGTAGCTTAATTAAACTCATTTTTTTTTTTTTTTTTTTTTTTGTCAGCTTATAATTGCGTTTACGCAGTATCGTAAGTTTGTAATTCAGCATTGGTTCATTTTTGGATATTAAATTATTAAGTATTTGAATCAAATTCTACCAAACTTCAGAGTTTCTTACTTTTGAGTTAATACTTTTGTCCACGCTTTATGTGTTATGAAGATATTAAAGTTAAGAATTGTTTTAATTAAATTATTTATTTTATAAATTTTATGAGTTATACTGAGTTTAGGACTATTAAGTCAGTTATTTATCTTAACTGGAACAAAAAAAAAATAACTGAGTTAAATTATGATTGAAAAAATTGAAAAAATATGAGTTTATAATTTTGTCCAGCGGTGCATTTATATGTTTCTCATTAATTTCCAAAAATAAAACTTTTAGCAATCACTGATGGCAACATTTATTCATTCTATGGCGTTAAATTAACATTTTGGAACGAAACTTTCTCGTAATCCTGGATTTTTTACCTTTGAGTTTATACTTTTGTCCAGGTTTCACGTAATGATAAAATATTAAATTTGCAAAGTTTCTAATTTCATGAATTTTTTTATTTAATTGATAAGATGTACTAATTTTAGAACTATTTCTTCAACTATTCATATTCACTTCAATGAAAATAATTTAAACTGAGTCATGTTATAATTGAAACAGAAGAAAAAAAAATTGAGTCTATAATTTTGTCCACCACTGTAGTAGAAAATAATAACTATCAACTGCTATATTCAAAACTTGCATTCTTGCAAAATGTCGCATGTAAACTTGGATAGATTTTTCCGTTTTCCACGGATAAGTATTCTTATTCCGTAGTGAAATGAGCTAATGTGTGCATCACATGACTTCCTTTTACTCCAATTTAATGTCATTTTCCCATTATTGGCAATTTTCATGTGATTTATAATTTAGTTTACTCTCTAAATATCACCAACAGTGGCTAAATTAAAACCAGATTTAAAAAAAAAAAAAAACGCCAAATTGTAGCACCACTTGAGGTTACATTGAAATTAGCAATGATTTCCCTCCAAAAAGGGGCAAAAGACCCCTTTAGAGACACCAGAATGCAACCAAAAGGGAAGGTGCACAACTAGACCCCACTCGGTGTCTACGTACAAAATTTCAACTTTCTAGGACATACCGTTCTTGAGTTATGCGGCATACATACGCACATACATACATACGTACATACAGACGTCACGAGAACAACTCGTTGTAATTAACTCAGGCATCGTCAAAATGGATATTTCGCGTGTCTATACGTTCTTAGGCATTTATCCACGTGTGGTTGAGTCGAAAAAAAAACTCAACATTCATTCGGGGGTGAGCAAAATGGAAATTAAGGGCGATTTTTAAGTGAAATTTTTTTTGCGAATACAATACTTCCTTTTTTGTAAAAGGAAGTAAAAACAGCATGAAACGCATGGTATTAAAATTAGTAAGGCCAAAATAAGCAACATCACTAATCGGAAAAGAATATCCAGTCAATCAGCACTTCAAGAAAGATAGAAGACTTCAAATAAATACCTGAAAAAGGTGCGCACTCTCTCAAACATTTTTAAACTGAGATCACTGGGAACAAGGAAAGTTACGCCAGCGTAGAAATCAACTGCAAACTCTTTTAACACGTCTGTAGCAAAAGTAAATAAAATACTCAATCAAGATTTACACTTTAGAAAAGCTAACAAACGTTCACCGTCCTATATTGAGGCATATGGATCAACGAAAACATGTTGCAGAATCTAGTACACAAATTACTAATCTGGATATAAATGGAAAGACATCGTTACCCTTGATAAAGCATGGGTTTACCTAAATCATTGTAACAAGAAGAGGTCATTTCCTATAGCAAGCGAGGAAGCAAATATTTCCAACATCGGTTCCGAGAATGTAAATAAAGTTTCAGTAAATGATTTATAATTGTAGTAGGCTTCTCAAACAATGAAAAATAAAAAATTTCAAAAAGTGGAAAAGGTCGGATTCAACTCATTATACAATCGAGAGAATGTTTTACATACGATATTTAAAAATTCCATTTCTTTATCCCAACGATTGTCGAAGAGTGAAACTGCTACTAAGCATAGAAATCAGTCATACCTCGGAAACTGTCATTGCATTCCTTGGAAAAAAAAAAGAAACTTGATCAAGATTTTTCGTATGTATCTTTTCAACATAATTCTGAAAAGCCACTTGGTTTTTCTCCTATGAACCACTGGGCCTTTGGTCTGCTGAAAAGAGCAATTTCTAAACGCAACTACCGTTGATGGACTTTAGAAGGTGGTGGAAATTGATTTGTAAGCGAAACCTCCAGAAATGCTACAGAAAGCCCTGCTATCATGCAGACTTATAGTCCAGAAACAAGGTTCTCAGATTATTTTTTAAAAACCTACTTTTTTCGTTTTGAACGTTTAAAAAATGCTACGAAACGTTCTACAAGTGTGTAAACATTATCTGTACGTATGTCAATTTAGCGTAAGTATGTTACTTCCTCATAAGACTCTCGGTTCTGGGCGCATACGGTTGTCAAGAACTAAAGCCCCCTTGTATCAACTTAACCCTGTATCAACTTGAACAGGCCTCTCGTAATATGTATTATGTTTTTTTAATAACTTATGAATTTTTAATTTTACGTGTTTGAATTTTAAAAGTCACGATACTTGCTATAATTCAATTTTCAACATACTTTTTTTTTCTTTTTGTCTTTACATTTCGTTCTTCAAATGCTTTTTTTAAAGTTTAAGCCATCTATTTTTATAATATGTAAGTAAATAGAACTGAAAAGCTGTATTTGAGCAAAATCTAAAATTTAAACGTTACAGAAGGAGCTTCTATTTACAAAAAAAAAAAGAGCGAGAGAGATAGACGAAAAAAACACAGGCTTTGAAAAAACGTTACTAGGGTTCCAACCTAGCATTCCGACTTCAGCGAAAATGATGAAAAATTTTTTGAAGCAAATATTTGAAAACTTATTTTTTTTTCGGGAAATATTTAATAATGCATTAATATCACATAGTGAACATTTGGTTCACTTTAAAAACATAAGTTGAATGAATAAATTTGGCAATTCTCCACTTTTTCTTGACTGCTGCAGATCTCAACAGCATCTTGAAGAAATGTCTAAAATCCCATTTAAAAACTCGAAAATGTATAGAGCGGTGTAATAAATCTTAACATTACTATCCAGTCACTCAGAAATCTCTAAATAAAGGAGAAACTATGATGTCTACAATACATTACTTCACTTTTGTTAAATATTTGTTACTTATAACAACTCAAAAGAACAGATACATGTACCCATATTCTCGTATTTTAAGTAACACTTATTAAATTAATATTTTAAGACACAAAAGCTGTTAAATATAAGGTTTTGCACTTTCAAATGCAAAGAATTTTTTGCTTTTTTTAAAATATTTTTTAGCGTCATGTATTTATAATTTGAAGGGGAAAACTGTATTGAGTAAAATGACACAACGTGTGTAAAGTACAAATAAAGAATAAAAATAGAGTTAAAAACAATTCTAGTGTTTTTAACTCTTTTTTAATACTTTATTTGTACTTTATACACGTTGTGTCGTTTGAATCATTCCATAGTACAAAGTTTTCGACTGCTGTTTTACAGAAAACTGTATTGCTTTGTGAAAAATGATTTTTGCTATCGCTGCAATAAAAAATACTATAGAGAAATAAAGCTTTTATTTCATAAAATTTTTCAATGAAGAAAATGAAGATAAAATAAAGTAGGAAAAAATAGTAATAATAATATTTTTCGCAAAAATGGTATATTGAAAAGTATTTTTTGTAAAACTTCGTAGTAGATTTGAGCCCTAAAATCCACTCCAAAAATATGGCCCTGATATAATATTTCCGCTTGGAAAGAAAATTGTGCATTGCATGGGTATATAATCGCTTTTAATATTGATTCAGAAAGCCGCTACTCATAACCGAGCAAGAAACAATTTACTACCTGGAGATAAATTCCCTAATGAATTGCCAATAAACCTTGCAATCCGTTTCTTCCTTCATTAAATCATTTTCTAAGTAAAACTTATTTTCTTATGCCATACCTCCTAGGTACAATATATACTAGTATTTACTTTTCAGCCTGCATAGCACTTGTTTGACAAATAGAAAAGTTTATGAATTATTTATGAATTTCATTTATTTATTCTTCACCATGCGTAAATTCATTTTGAGGAGCGATTCCACTGAGACTACAAGAGAAATTAAAATGAGTAATACTTTTTTTCCCTTTTGTATGGTTAAATTTCGCTCCGGAGCTACAAAATATTTACAAAATGTTATGAACTATGTTAATGCATTTTTCTCGTTAGCTTTCATTTCGTCTACAAATTAATTTAGTCAAACTTTTAATGCCTCTTTGTTGTTAAGGTGGAATCCCTTTTGCTGCTTTCTAAATTCATTGTATAAAATTGAGAAATGAGTGTGTATAAATATTGTTGCAAATTAATCATATCCCATTTCCATTTCAATGGCGATGCGTGTTTGAGAATTTGTTTTTACTACGATTTTCATAAGTGCGATTTTTTTTGAAAATCATTTTATAAACTGAGCCCTTTTTGGATTTTAAATGTATGGTTGTGCAACTTTGTTTAACATGAAAAAGCGCGGCTTTAATCGGGGTTGCAAAAACAGAGCCTTTTGATATTTATCAAAAAAAAAAAAAAAAACTAAGAGGAAACATTCTGGTGAAAAATGGGAAACTGCATATCACGGCAAGCGAAGCGATTATTTTGATTTCGATTAAAGCGGCTTTCTGCAGCAACGTAAATCAAAACTTAACGTGTTTAATAAAAAGTGTCATCACTCTTATTAAATGTAAAATTTGAAATTTTTTATTGTCATAATTTCTAATTAAATACACAATTTTTCATCTTCAATTTCTTTTCATATTACACAAAAATCAATTGAATGGAAATATTTTAATGTATGCCAATCGTAAAAAGGTGGAGTTTTAAAATTCTGTCTGGAAAAACTGCCTGTCTAAATAAAACAATGATATGTATGTTAAAATCATTACCAATAGGGGAAAGTGGGTCAAAGTTAAACAGTTAAGGTAACTTTTTTTTTGTTTATAAAAATGAACAAATTAGAAATTTGTTTTGAAAATTAAGATACTAAATAAAAGAACAATATATTTTTCTATATAAAACTTGCATTGAAACATTTTTTATTTTTGGCAGCAAATTTGTACCTTCAGAAAAAGGTGGAAATTTCACTTTTTGTCATGGGACAAAGTGAAAAATAAAATTTCTTTCTAATGATTTTTTTTTTCTATTTGATTGTAAAAAATATTTTTTAACAAATGAATGAGTAACTAAAAGTGTGAATGAATAAAGGAAATTTAAATGAAACAATGAACGAATGAATAAATGAATAAATAATGTAATATGTGGAAAAAAATAAATAGCTGGATAAAATAGTGAATTAATAAGATAATAAGTGAGTGAACGAATAAATAAATAAATGAGAGAATTATTAGATGAAGGAATGTAAATGAAACAATTCGTAAATGACTACGTAATGATTGATAAAGGACTGAGTAAGTAAATTAAAAGAACTACATATCTCACTTGCCTCATTCGCTTTGCTCCGCATGCACTTGACTAACCATACAAAGCATTTAAAATACAAATAAGCTTAGTTTCAAACAAAAAAAAAATGCACAGAATATTAGATATTAGTAAGTATGAATTAATATTATCATATTCTTTGATTTTTCATAGGTAAATTTTTCTTGACTGGAAAATGCTGCATGAGTTACTACATAGTTAAATCATTACTTCTGCCAGCAAATAAAAGATAGTAACTTTTTTTTTCTTCTTCTTTTTTTTTTTTTTTTTTGACATCCATTGAACAATAGCTTTATTGTACATGCTCGCTTATTTGGTTTCGTCTAAAAAAAGCGCGAAAAAAAATATGTTTCCAGCATTTCCCAATGTTAGTATAGAATGTAAAACGCCTTTCTTCAAACATCGCGAAAACTCATTTCTGCGTATACTGCCGTTTACTTACCTATGGCAGATTACTAGGTAGGTGACACTAAAGCAGAGTAGGTATTTCACTATTTCGTTTTGCCCCGCTATTTAACCTTGCTCTATATTTCTCTATATTTCTTTCAGTATTATTTTATCCAAATTATGTTACTTACCGTCATCCTCAACAAGAAATAGACAACCCCCCTTTAAAAAACAGCTTATTCTTAATGAGGCGCTAACAGTTTGCTTAAATCCAATCAAAAATATAGGATTGATAAAATTACTCCATATAAATTTTAAACATTATGCAGATTACATAATGGCAATTACTAAAGCTTAGTAATTGCACAATCTTCACTTCAATTAATAGCTGCATTAGAAGTGACCGCTCCTGAATTGATTTAAATTACCTTTGCTGGCACTTTATTTATGGGTAAAATGCTTCGCATTAGTTCCATTCGAGTCAGTTGATTATGAATTCTCTATTTTAAGGTACTTAAAATAAACATGATTAGTTGTAATGTTTCTGTTTATTATACAAGGTGCATAGTAGGAAATTTCTCTTGATGAGTTTCGAATACGACCTATAGGCATTTATTCGATAAACAGTAAACATATTAAATTAGTAGTGCCTTCCTTGCAGCAAGTTCATCAATGTGCTTTTCCGTTTTATTAAAGCAGTACGCTGGTTTGACTTATTTACTTTCGTGTTATATTTAGTACTAGTGGTACCCGCACGGCTTTACCCGTAGTAGAAAATGAAAAGATCATTTGGTTTGCCTGTATATTTACGAATAATGGATGATGAAGTTCTCGCAATTATGCTATGTTAATTTGCTCGTTCATGTTATGGTAATTTACTCGTCCTTGTTATGGTAATTCGCTCGGTGCAGATGAATTAAATCCAGCAATCGGGTAAAAATAAATCATAAAAAAAGAACAAATGGAATTTAAAAAAAAAAAATCGCTTCGATTTGCTCACCCCCATGCTACTAACTCATTTTGTGCCAAATTTTATGAAAATCGGCCGAACAGTCTAGGCGCTATGCGCGTCATAGAGAGCCTAACATCCAGACTTTCAGCTGTATTATTAGTAAAGATAAAGATAAAGATATCTATCGAGTTTAGTATGTATATTGATAATTATTGGTATGGTAAATAATGTGACTAACATTTGATTACATATGCCTCTTTATCGACTGTTTACATCGACTTAAAGTTAGTAGTTTATTTTGAATTACATTCTAAAATTGGATTCCGTACTCTATTTTGATAAACATATACTTTCAAAAATTGCACTATTAAATTTTTATCATTAAGTGTTTTTCTGCTTCATTTTTTTAATTCACGGTCGATAAACGTAGATATATAGTTAGTGTTTTTTCCAAGTCATGAAAGCACTGCTTGTCATTTTTACAGGAGTGCAATATATGAAAAAGTGAGGACCATAATAGTGACCAATCACATAAAGAGAAGACATTTCTGATGATAAAATAGAAGATAATGGAGAACGAAACTATACGTACTATTTTAGTTTCTAGGGCTTGGAGTTTTGACACTTGAAGAAAATAAAAAATAGTTAAGTGTACTGCTTTAAAATTTCTAATGTATGCCCCCCCCCCCCCCTATTTTTCAAAATACTAAATTTTAATGTCATATGCAAAGCGTGAACTACTGTGGTTCCAATTTTTAGGACGTATTACCATTTTTGAATGCGTGAAACACGTTTCTGTAGAATTGGCAAAAATGTCTAAGAATCAAATGCTAGCGCTATTCATTCCGCTTGATTTTCCTTAAGTGAAGCAAATAATACATTATAATTTGCAATTTCATAATGTTTTCATTGAAAAAAAATTAATAAATTTATTTTTTTTATTCGAGTAACTTTAACAGCAATTTTGCTACTACATCATGTCGATTACATGAAAGTTGACTGAATAGAAAGTCTATTCAACAACATGTCTTATCATTAATCAAGTATTTCTAAGAAATTAGTTTTATGCCTAGCTTGAATAACACCTTGAAATGTTACTTCAACAGTAAAAAACTAAAATAAAAATTGTATTGTTTGAAAAAATATAAATTCAACGACACTTGAATTCACTAGATAATCTATATCTTCGAGGAAAATTCATGTTCAGAAAAAAAAATCACATTAATAAAGTTAAAAAAAAATAATGCATACGCTCACCCCCTCCTCCATCTCTCTGCCCAAGGACTGAGGCTCACACTTTCAAATTCTATATAGCATCCTCTAGACGGAGGGTCCCCTCAAAATGAAGTCAAAGTATCTCCCAAACTGATGATTCCTCTAAAAATGTCAAAGGCGTAGTCTGAGCCACGAATCCCCCCCCCCCCCTGGATACTCTTGTATTTAGTGAAAACAATTAGAGCGAATTATAAAGGAAAACAAGATTAGAAACAAGTCTTTCTGTTACAAAATTTTCTTCAACCGCAAGACAAACCCGAAAACCACTTTATTAGGCAACATAACAACAAAATTTCACTTTCACTACAAAGTCAATTCAATAAAATTATGCTTCACCAGCGAGTCACATTATATATCTACAACTATAATTTTAATTCTTAGAAAAAATCCGATAATTAATTCTAATAACAAAGTACAGCAATAGAAATTTTGAATTACAGCACGTTAATAATTGCAATGAACTTCCATTTCAGTCAATAAAAAAATTTAAACGTCGTTTACCAAATCAAAAGTTAAATACAATAGTATGTACTTTTAAAACAGTGCCATGATAGAAAATCCAAAATACGGCAACATTTCAGTTCTTGTATGATTAAATTATAATGACGTATAATATGCTTTTGGCTGAAATAACAAAATAGCATTAATATTTAATTTAATATCAAACTAGCTCGGAGTATTTCCTCCCAAACAACAAGAAAGTTCAAAGAGTATTAACTTTAACGCATTTGTTCGCTATAAACATTTCTAATGGCAGAATAAAACATTGGATTATGCAATTTATCTCATATTTTCTTTTCCCTTAAGGAATATTTTGCGAAATTAATTTATTTTATAGGAAAATAAAATTTAATATGAATATCATCCTTGCGTTGAAATTTCTCACTAACAAAAAAAAATGTTAGATATTGGATTCGCTTTCTAAGAATAATGACAAAAGTCGTGATAAAAAATTTTTGGTATGCTCTCCGTATAAAACAAACTTGTGGTAAAAAAAAAACAAGGATTATAACAAAGTTAAGTTTAGTATTTTGATATAGGTTTATAAAATCATTTTTAATTATATAAATGCAGTGGCTGCCGCTTATATGAATCACGCTTGTTGCAAACAAATTTGATTCCATAAAGCTGCTGATTCAATAAAGCGGCAAATTCAGTAAAGCTAGATTTTGTTCTGTTTTTGACGATTTGATTCATAAAAGCGGTAGATTCAATTAACCACCGACTCAATTAAACAGCGTCCACTGTATAAGCCACAACAGAGGAGAGGTTCACCTACTATTTGTACTGGTTTTAACTCCAAATTTTTCATTTTGTCACTGCCTCAATCAACTTTCGAGAAGATAATACGTTCCGAACAAAATGTTTTCCTTGAAAACATCTTAAAAAGGACAACTGCGTCCCATGTTTTCTTATTCCTTTTTATTAAATTTTAACAAGGTTTTGAGTAATAGCCCATTGTTTAGTGACATACTTTATAACAATTAAAAAACAAAAATATATCATTGCAATGTCAAACAATGTTTATACTTTAAATAGATACCTAACCTAGGAAGAAGATTCAAGAACGAAAGAAAGTACTTAGACCACAATGGTGAAATGCATAATCTACTTGAAAGCATTTTTGTTTTTACACAGTGCAGTTGACAGTTTTCTTTTTTCGAAAGACGTTACGTTTAAAAGCAAAGTGTCGGGTCAACAAATATGATATATATATATATATATATATATATATATATATATATATATATATATATATATATATATATATATATATATATATATATATATATATATATATATATATATTGTGCGCGTGTGTTTTTAATTGTTACTTTTATTTCGCACAATTTCTCATTAGTGTTGAAATCATTTCGTGAATGGTGTAAATATATACAAAGCCCTAAATACGGACAATTAACACTACTCCTCATCACTCAACGCTATTTTGCGTGCCAGATGCATTTAGGAAATGGGATGGAAAATAAATGGGAAAACATTGTTGTGTGCATTTCATTAGCATCATTTGGAGTACTACTAGGTAAAGTGGCATTAGTAACATTTTAAATTAGGAATTTAATGGCTGGAACGAAAGTTTCGAATTACTTAACTTGAAAGAAGAGTTTGATCGTTAAATTTATGCTTCTCAGTCTCAGTTATAGTTGTACATACTTTCTAAAATTGACTGCTTTATTGTCAACTTTAGCAAATCTTTTTTTTTTCCACAAATTGTGTTAAATAAATGAGAATTGACATTTTACGTCACCTAACACGCTGATTCATAGCTGATTTTGTTACTTTAAATAAAAATATTCGATCTCAATTGAAAGACGAAAAAAAAAAAAAAAAATACGCTACCTAGGTCCGTAGGTGGGATCGATTACGGTCCACTACGAGACGGATAACATCGGTGATATGATTGGAAGCACAATATTATTTTAGCAACTAAAAAGAAACATTGTTGCCACTTTTCGCAACTGCGACTTTTTTTTTTTGGTAGCTATTTTCTGTGAAATAGTTGCTAGTTGGCGCCTGGTGACCGCTAATCTAGAGCTTTATTTTCAACTTAAACCATAAATTACGTTAATCATTGATGTTTTTCGACACCAAATATGATCAATGAGGATATAAAACAAAATATCTATGGGAAATAATAGCATTTTCATCTTTTGAAATAAACGTAAGATGAAAAAGAATTTCGAAATTTATGTGTACGAAAATTGGTGCATGAATGTTCGCGTTTGTGTGAGTGCGTTTGTTCACCATACAAATTCAGTTTGCGTCGGTGTTTTTGACAACTTTGCCAGAGGTCTTTTGATGCTCAGGATGATAGAAGTGTTTGCTTTATACGAATCTGCAGTGTACCTTTGACAAATTTGGCACATTTCTTTTGATGCTCAGGAATTCACATTGGGGTCTTTTCGCCCCCGAATGGAAGAGGAAGGCGAAAATCCGTCTTTGGGGCGTTTTCGCCAGCTAATCTGTGAAACAGAATGTTTCTGTCCATTCGCAACTCCAATAAACTATAGGAGGAACTGCAGCCACTGTGTAATGGCGGATGAAAAAGGTAAAACAAACAAATACCGTAACTTATAACTTGCTTTGACGCTTAGTGAATGACAGTAATTTTTCATCGTGTTTGTGGGAAGCTTTCTTTTCTATTCTTCTGAAATTACATTACACCTTAAGCTGTCTGAAGCCTGTAATTTACCCCAAAGAAAACCCGTGGAATGGAATGTTTTACCCTTTTTCTTTAGTATTGTTAATCACCGCAAGGTAGCGTATTCGAGCTCTGGAGTTGCGAATAAGATATTACCAAATTTCATGTGTATCAACTTAAATACTCTTTACCGTCAAGTAAAAGCATTGTTGAGAAAAACAACGGCTTTTTTAAAAGAAAAATCAAGTTTTCTTTTGAAAATATTTCCTTAAGCCATCGTCTGTCAAACTGAATACCAGTCAGTGAACAGAAACAATACGTTTCCCATCGTACGTAGGAGCTTTAAAAAAATCAAAGAGGTTTAAATTTAAATTTTAAGTTATGAAAATGCCCTTTTCTACGCGTTGATGGAAAATTGTGTGTCCTTTTTTTCTATTATCTCAGCCAGATTGTTGAACATACGTCACTTGACACAACTTTTATTTTCGATAGAAATCATGCAACGCAGCTATCCATATAAATAAAACAGAAAATATATGTGTGTGTGTGTGTGTGTGTGTGTGTATGTTCCCTATACAAATCCACAGTTTAGATAGGATCTGGACCAAATTTGCCCGGGAGGTACTTGGGCACCCGAGAAGGAATGTAGGAGGTTTTCCAAACACCAAAAAAGAACCGAGCCGTTCGAATTTTAATTTTAGGACCGAAAATAGCATTAAATGGCCTTCCACCCGAAAAAAAATTCCGACTTCTCCCATTCAGATCCCATTTGAAACCCCCCCCCCCCCCCCCCCCAAAAAAAAAAAAAAAAAAAAAAAAAAAAAAAAAAAACACTCAAAGAGTTCCTTCATTTCTTTCAAATTTAAAAAAAGGGCTGTAAAATCACCGGGAAAAAATTTAAAATCACTGCTAAACCTAATAGAGTAAGAGCCCATGGGCGCCAGACATACGTCATAGTATAAAGGCCCAAAATTTTACTGCGTAAACGCACTGGAGCAGGTATGAAGGGTTCGCTATTAGTTAAGCTGACTCGCGCTGGCTTTGGCGGGCAAGAGGTAGCAAAAGGCGCGAAAAAATGGTGAACAAAAACATCATAGTATAACGCGTGATTTTTTAATATTTTATTAGGGGTACTATTACGAGTTAAACCTTACAAAGCCAGACACTTAGCACGCTGGCTTTGCGCAGCCAGACTCTTCAAAGCAGGGAAAAAATGGTGCACGAAAACATCATAGTATAAAGCGCGATTTTTTTATATATTGTAAGGGGTGCTACTAGGAGTTACGCGTTACAATGCCAGACACTTCGCACGCTAGCCTTGCGCAGCCAGACACTTCAAAGTTGGGAAAAATCGTGTCCAAAAACATCATAGTATAAAGCGTGATTTTTTTTATATTTTGTAAGGGGTGCTACTAGGAGTTACGCCTTACAATGCCAGACACTTCGCACGCTGGCTTTGCGCAGCCAGACACTTCAAAGCAGGGAAAAATGGTGCACGAAAACATCATAGTATAAAGCGCGATTTTTTTATGTTTTTAAGGGGTGCTACTAGGAGTTACGCCTTACAATGCCAGACACTTCGCACGCTGGCCTTGCGCAGCCAGACACTTCAAAGTTGGGAAAAATCGTGTCCAAAAACATCATAGTATAAAGCGTGATTTTTTTTGTATTTTGTAAGGGGTGCTACTAGGAGTTACGCCTTACAATGCCAGACACTTCGCACGCTGGCCTTGCGCAGCCAGACACTTCAAAGTTGGGAAAAATCGTGTCCAAAAACATCATAGTATAAAGCGTGATTTTTTTTATATTTTGTAAGGGGTGCTACTAGGAGTTACGCCTTACAATGCCAGACACTTCGCACGCTGGCTTTGCGCAGCCAGACACTTCAAAGCAGGGAAAAAATGGTGCACGAAAACATCATAGTATAAAGCGCGATTTTTTTATATATTGTAAGGGGTGCTACTAGGAGTTACGCGTTACAATGCCAGACACTTCGCAGGCTGGCCTTGCGCAGCCAGACACTTCAAAGTTGGGAAAAATCGTGTCCAAAAACATCATAGTATAAAGCGTGATTTTTTTTATATTTTGTAAGGGGTGCTACTAGGAGTTACGCCTTACAATGCCAGACACTTCGCACGCTGGCTTTGCGCAGCCAGACACTTCAAAGCAGGGAAAAAATGCTGCACGAAAACATCATAGTATAAAGCGCGATTTTTTTATATATTGTAAGGGGTGCTACTAGGAGTTACGCGTTACAATGCCAGACACTTCGCAGGCTGGCCTTGCGCAGCCAGACACTTCAAAGTTGGGAAAAATCGTGTCCAAAAACATCATAGTATAAAGCGTGATTTTTTTTATATTTTGTAAGGGGTGCTACTAGGAGTTACGCCTTACAATGCCAGACACTTCGCACGCTGGCTTTGCGCAGCCAGACACTTCAAAGCAGGGAAAAAATGCTGCACGAAAACATCATAGTATAAAGCGCGATTTTTTTATATATTGTAAGGGGTGCTACTAGGAGTTACGCCTTACAATGCCAGACACTTCGCACGCTGGCCTTGCACAGCCAGACACTTCAAAGTTGGGAAAAAAGTGAGCAACTTTATGTATTTTTATGAAATGTGATAATAACACCTTTTATTTCTTGGCACTAATACATTACATATTTAAAACACATCGTATCTTCCAGCAATGGCCCACGGGGAATAAACTTTCTTCCTTTCACAACCTAGCTGTGACGTCATAATAGTGCGAAAAGGTTCCTTCCAATTGCTGTGACGTCCTGCCTAGATTTCGATTCGATATTGAGTAATTGAATCTAATTCGCTGCAACGTTTCTTTTTTTTTTTTTTTTTTTTTGCTTTTGCTAACGGTAGCACTTGCTTTTTTATTTACTTTTTTTAACTTAGGAATGCTTTCTTTTTTGAATCATCCCTCCCCCGCCGGACGTTTCGTTGTATCATTTTACGTTACATATTTGCGTAATTAATTTAATTAAAATATTGAGGTTTTTTTTTTGGCAAACGCTACTTTTTGCACACTACGGGAAACAAGGAGGGGTTTTTTTTGCGCTATTTAATTAAATGAATTAAGCTCCTAATAGCACCATTTACAAAATATAAAAAAAATCACGCTTTATACTCTGATGTTTTTGGACACGATTTTTCCCAACTTTGAAGTGTCTGGCTGCGCAAGGCCAGCGTGCGAAGTGTCTGGCATTGTAAGGCATAACTCCTAGTAGCACCCCTTACAATATATAAAAAAATCGCGCTTTATACTATGATGTTTTTGTGCACCATTTTTTCCCTGCTTTGAAGTGTCTGGCTGCGCAAAGCCAGCGTGCTAAGTGTCTGGCATTGTAAGACATAACTCCTAGTAGCACCCCTTACAAAATATAAAAAAATCACGCTTTATACTATGATGTTTCTGGACACGATTTTTCCCAACTTTGAAGTGTCTGGCTGCGCAAGGCCAGCGTGCGAAGTGTCTGGCATTGTAAGGCGTAACTCTTAGTAGCACCCCTTACAATATATAAAAAAATCGCGCTTTATACTATGATGTTTTTGTGCACCATTTTTTTCCTGCTTTGAAGTGTCTGGCTGCGCAAAGCCAGCGTGCTAAGTGTCTGGCTTTGTAAGGTTTAACTCGTAATAGTACCCCTAATAAAATATTAAAAAATCACGCGTTATACTATGATGTTTTTGTTCACCATTTTTTCGCGCCTTTGCTACCTCTTGCCCGCCAAAGCCAGCGCGAGTCAGCTTAACTAATAGTGAACCCTTCATACCTGCTCCAGTGCGCTTACGCAGGAAAATTTTGGGCCTTTATACTATGACGTATGTCTGGCTATCATGGGCTCTTGGACTATAATGAAATATAAATTTCAAATAGGAAAATTATGGTTTGCGCGATCTCATTTTAAATTAGAGTTTAGAAGGTTGCCACTTTTTTTTTTCGGTTGTGGCTAAATAGAATTTTGTTTTCGTTTTGAGGTAAAAATTTCCCCTTTTGAGTATTATTTGGCGATGTACCTTCTTTCTTTCTTTTTTTTTTCTTTTTTTAGGATTTTAGTTGCATTTATGGAATGTTGCGCTTACTTTTTTTTCGAGAACTTTTGATTTGCCGTTTCCTTTCTTTGAGAATGATTATTTTGACGGGAAGTTTTGTAGTATTTTTTGATTTTTTCTAATTGAAGCCTGATAGTTGAACATGCGCCACTTGACAAAACTTTTATTTTCGAGGTTCGACCGTGCAAAACCGGGCAATGCTGCTTGTTTATAATATGTAACTATTACATTTGCTTGCTTCAAATATTTTTATTTTATCCAAAATGCGTGCAGTCGTTACCCCCCTCCCGCCTCCCTCCCCTCGTCTTGTTACAAACTCTCGAAATTTCACAACGCTCGCTTTACCCTCTCTAGGCTGGACAACATTTATAGACTGCGTTCAGGGTATTTTCATAATCTACTGAGTTATTTTTTTTTCACTTATTCTTTTTTTTTTTTTTTGGATTTGTAATTATTTGTTTTTCTACTGTAAGTTTTCATACGCGTCCTGTTTCATATTCGCAGTTAAATTTTCCGACTTTTTTTAACAACTAAACATGTCGAACTTTTTTTAATGGAGGGTATTTCAGCTCCTACAAGTAGCGAATTTCTCCAAATTGTACTGAACCAACTGCTAGATGAATAGCGTCAAGGCTCAAGGGCATTTCATTATCGATTACAAACATTTCTATTCGAGACATTCTTCGAAATTACGCCATTTTCTTAATAATATGTTCACTAACGTCAAATACCTTTCTTGTTTCTAACTTTGTTTATGTCTAAGTGCAAAGGTACTTATTCGAATCGAGATAATCAAGATGTTTTTTAAAATCCAGTGCGATGCAGTACAAATATTATTTTTGTTTTATGATACTTAATTTAAGAGACTCTTTCAACAAATGGAATCTTGAATACACGAAATAGTATTTGCGGATGAATTCCCTTTTAGGGAATATAAAGTAATAAGTTTTCGTTCTTTCGCTTTGCAGTACTTCTCTCTATGGGCTCGTTTCCGAAAAATAGAATTTTGTCTTAAGTAGAAAAGAGAAAGATGTTTGAAGATTGAGAGGATTCTTAAAGTTCTAGAAAGACTTTGTAATTACCTATGATTTTTCCTCGGTCATATAAGTCAATTCTATGTCTGCATTGTAATTTAATAATAGTGTATGTATCGTAAGTGTATGTGCTATTTTCAGAAATTTGCAAATTCAGTCCACAATTCAAAAAAATCATAAAAACATCTTTTGTTTTGTTTAGAATGTTAAAAGCAACTATATTTATAACTTTTTCAAATTATATTAACAAAATTAAAGTTTAGTATATTAATTCAAAATTTCAAGACTCATGATATGAAATTCAAAACAAGACTAATTGAACTAAAAGCAAGAACAAAAGCTTCAAATAACAAGAAGACAAGCAATGTATATCAGTTTCCAACTGCACCACCTACAGTTAAAATTAAAGTAATATTAAATCTTAAACAGGTTTAGTAATTTAAATACATAGATATGAACTATTATATATGAATATGGTTGATTTACAGCTTATAAGTGCTCCTAAACATTTTCTAGAGAAGTGTTATTCTCTTTGGAGGAGTAAGGTATGAGAAAACATTGAGGAAAAGTAATAGCGATTAATTATTTAAAAAAACAACTTTTGATGGATGAAAAGGACAGGGAAAGAAGAGATGTTTACAATTTAAAATTTTAAACATTTAGAGAACTTAAAATTTCGTATTTAGAAAAAAAAACGTATGTTTTTTTTTTTATTACATTTGTATTTTTTCTTCTATATGCTAAAATTTTACTTATTTTATGATATTTGTAACTGAGTTCTGACGTTGCTTCTGTTGCCTCTTTTCTCGGAGAAACAGCCCTATAAACAGGTTTTTCAGTTTTAAGGGTAGTTACCTTTTAATATTTCCCCCGAAAGAAGCAAATTAAAGCGTCATATGTGCACTTTTTTGTTCAATGTTGTTTCAAGTAGATGTTATCTTTGTAAAAATACTGTCACACCTAATAGTGTTTTTGTTTGTTTCGTCGTTGTTTAGTTCTTCGGCTAACTTTTACAAAAAAAAAAAAAAAAAAAAAATAGTAATTTTCAATTTTTGCTTTTGTTTCTTGGGAGTTATAATTTTAAAAACAAAATATGGTTGCAAAAAGTTGATCACATCCTTTTTTTAACCGACTACGCGTGCGCGAAGCAAAGAACGGTGATGTGTTTATCACTCTATGAATGTATGTTTGTTAATGTGTGGCGTTGTAAAGCTGAACGCCGTGGCCAATTTTGATAATTCTTACGTCAGTCGATTTGTCTTCACCTTGGGAGTGTCACTAAACACATGACAGTAATCCTAATTCACCATGTTAACAATCAGTTGCCATTTTGTCATTTCGGAATCGTATCGCATGCTACCTGCGTGCGACAAATGCAGGTAGCGTTTTCACTACCTGAATTTTTTGTTTACTAAGTCTACGAATGCGATTTTAATCTTTAACATGTTGCATTTGCTTTTCCAACGATTCAAGGGACTGAGTTTCGCGAAGGGTACCTTCTTGATGGGCCTTTTTAGTTTTGCGAGAAAGATTTGACTGACAACGTTTCCGATTTCGCGTCATCATCAGTTATACAGACTGTTTATATAGCTGTGATGTGATTGACTTAAGCTCGCGCATTTTTGCTAAAAGTCAAGCACATGTAGCTTTAAGCCGAATTAAAATGATCAGTGGTTTAGACCACTGCAAGTTACTTAATAAACCTCACGATATAAACTCTCTCAATGAAATGAAAAGATTTATAAATTTACCGTCTTATAATCATAATAACTAGGTCAATGAAAATTAACTAAAATGTGTGAAATAAAAAAGTATTAAATAAAAATAAAAAATACCTGACTGCGTAAGTACAAAAAAAAAAAAAGAGAAAAAGAGAAAAAATGCTGATGTGTGCATCACATGACTTCCTTTTTCACCAATTTAATGTCATTTCCCCAATATTGGCTATTTTAATGTGATTTAATAGTTAACTCTCTGAATATCACCAACAGTGGTCAAATTGAAACCAGATTAAAAACAATATTGCCAAATTTGTCGCCAAGTTGGCGAAAAATATTAGCGACCAAAAGACTGTCGATATATTGCCAAGTGTCCGCAAAATTATAACACCACTTGATTTGTATCGAAACTAACAATGATTTCCTCCAAAAAAAGGTGCAAAAGACCCCTTTAGAAACACTCGAATGCAACCAAAAGGAGAGGTGCACAACTAGACCCCGCTAGGAGTCTACGTTCCAAATTTCACCTTTCTAGAACATACCGTTCTTGAGTTATGCGACATACATACGCACATATTTACATACTTACATACGCACATACGTCACGAGAATACTCGTTGTAATTAACTCGGGAATCGTCAAAATGGATATTTCCGCCGTCTATACGTTCTTAGGTATATATGCACGTGTGGTCGGATCGAAAAAAAAAAAAAACTCAAAATTCATTGGGGGGGGGGGAAGCAAAATGGAAATTAAGTTCAATTTTTGAGTGAAAATTTTTCGCGAATACAATACTTCCTTTTTTTGTAAAAGGAAGTAAAAATATAAGCCAAATAGTTTAGAATGTTATCTAGTACTACTGAATAACTACACCATTGAAATAGTTTTAGAATCGATACACTCATAAGACAAATCGTACATTCGAAAGCAAAATAGAAGGATCAACAGTCGGGGCCCATTTAAATTTTACGGGGTTCCTTGATTGGCCAAAAAGGAATTGGCCCCGAATGTTGATCCTTCTATTTTGCTTTTGAATTTATGATTTGTCTTTTGTGTTAATCGATTGTAAAACTATTTCAATGGTGTAGTTCTTTAGTAGTACTTGATAACATTCTAAACTACATGGCTTCCCCCCCCCCTTCAGTTTTTTCTTTAGTTTTTACGCAGTCTGGTTTTTTTTTTTTTTGTTTTTATTTAATTTTTTTAAACAATTTCGCACGTTAGCTGCATGTTTGAAAATCTTCAAACTTAAAACTCTCCGGTCCATAAATTAATGAAAAGGACGCGTGATAATACTTTTGTTGCTTATTTCTGTTTATTTCTATTGATTTTCTTTCTTCAGAACCAATCAAAAAATTTTCTTTTCCCAAAGTTGAGCTCAGTTAGCGAGGTTTTTTTTTTCTCTTCAAATTCGATTTCAGAATAGGGAAATCTATTCTCAGACTTATTATTTTCCTCATTATTATTATTTGTCAAAAACGTGGAGAGATTTAAAAAATGCACAAATATATACATTTATTGTTACTCGTAAGAAGAATATTGCACATTAATATTTAAGTTAACTAACGTAAATTTTCTTTCAAAAGTTAGCGTATTATGTTTTTCTTACACATCACGTTTTCTTTTGTGTGTGAAACTTTTCCAGTAAAACTGGAATCGCCTATCCCAATGTATGTAAGACGCAGTCTCCTTTACTAAAATATGTGAGGAGAATTTCTATTTGAATGAGGTGTATATTTAAATAATACTACTGCCCTTCTTGTGAAACAGGATTTTCACGTGTAAACTAAGTACTCAATGTGACTTGTTTTGTCTTTAAAAAATCTGTTTTTCATTCGTTTGAAAGTTAATATTTCTTTTAGTCTGGTAGCAATCTTTCTAAGTCATTTCAGAAAGATCTGATTTTTATTTTTATATAATATCAAATTACGTGTTTGTCATATTCAGGTGTGAAAATTAAGCTCGTTATCGACTAGTTCACATGTAAGATAGCTTTTCATTTTTCTTTTTTTTTCAGGAAAAATATATAACGTGTGAAATATGTAATCCATGTTATGCTTTTTTTTTTTTTTTTTTTGCTAATTGTTCAGTAGTTTCAAGCACGAAATAGGAATAGCGAAAAAATGATATTTCTATCCTTCACGGATATGGTTTACATGTTTTGTATTCGAAAGAAGGAAAAATAAGAAATTCCCTTTCAACATTTTGTAAAGAAGTAATCCTTATTTTTTTAGATCTTTCATGTTTAAATAACATAAATAAATTTTGTCTCATAACACTACACTTGTGAGCTGCATTATTCTTTGACGCTTCACATTATTCGGCGCATTTTTTTTTTTTGGTAAAAAAATCTAATGATTACTATTGTATTATCTCTAAAACAATTTAATGGAAGGAAATTGACGTGCTCACACAATTTGTGCATTTTAGAAATGTACCGATTTTTCAATTTCAAGTTAGTAATAAAACGAAAGTTTTCTTTTTAGTATCATACCTTCATTTAAACCACTTATCTAAAGGAATTACGATGTGAAATCTAATTAAGCGCAAGTTATATTCTTGTTTAAAAGATCAATGCTACAGCTTCTCTTAACGGCACGAGTTTGCTTCATCATAGATCAACGTTAAAGCCATTATAAAGTTTTCATATCACGAAGCATTGTAAATAAGTCATTTTATCTTCCTCTCCCTCTTCACGTCTGAGTACACATATTGACCCAGGGTTGTCGCGGAGAAAAATAGGTGCCAAGCTTTCGCCAAAAGTTGTCTTCCCTGCCGTTTTTGGCAACATAAAGGTATTGAAATACGTTATTTTTAAGCTTTGTGTATCGATTTGCACTTAATATTTTAACATAACATAATCATTTTTTGTTGCTGTTGTTTAAATGTTCAAAATTTTACATCAAAGGGTTTTGTTGCACATTGAAACGCGTTTACATTGAAACATAAGTCGACGTAAATTGAGACGAAAATAACTTCTTTTAATATTTCTCTTCCCTTTTAGTGGACTACAACCAAAATTATCCGGCCGTAATTAATTCATATCTCCGAATAATCTGGATCCCATTGTGAGCATTTCGTTTTTTAATTTTGTGTAAGCATAAATAATATTTTTTAACTATGATAGCGAGAACAAAATTCCAGACATTCGCTTTTTATTTAAATCCACTTAAACCACAGTCATGTTTGAAACAGAAGACAGAAAATAAATTTTTCGCTGAGAAATGAGAAAATTATTTCTGAAAATCTTATAAACAAATTTATGTAATTTATATATATATTTTTTTTTAATCGAAAAAAAAAGATTTTTCACTTTTAAAGGTGTTTTTTTACTTACTACCACGATTATTCAGATTACCTGTGATCTCGGTTAGACTAGAAAAACAAGGCTTTACTGTACTAAGACGATTTATTTTACCAATTGTATACTTCTGCTGAATTCTCCCAGGTCGAAGAAAATTCTTTTCTGCGTACTAATATTATTGCAATGAGAATAGTAATACTATTGCAGTTCAATGATATGTTTGCATGTACATGTTAAACGTCATAACTATAAATTATTCATTCAGTTTACTTTCAATACGCCTTAAATTAGATTATGTATTCTAACAAGCAAATTGAAAAGGGGGGTGCCTATAAATGATATCACACATTTGTTTTTCAACTTATTTTACCTCCTCCTCCCTCCTACATTTTTCAAAAAATGTCACACTTCACCATACCCTCTACTCTCGTCATATGTCAAGATATATCGCTCCCTTCTTTCAAAAACATCATACCTCGAAAAACGTGATTTTTTTCAGGAGAGTGATTTTAAAAATTAAAAGCAAGATGTCATGCAGTAAAACTATATTTCAACCCACTGATTGAACTTTTCCTAAGCATTAAGTCTTTTTCAAGAAAATCTGGTGTTTCTTTTCTTTTTTATTAAGACGAAGTGAAAAAGTGTAAGACTTAAAAAATTGTGCTTAATTTATGAGGTTCTTGCACTAAATTTCAAAGATGCTATTTGAAATATTTTAAAATGTGTCATTATTGTTACTAATTTTTGCCCTTACAATGCCGACAGTACCGACATGAATAGAAATAAGTGATAAGTTCTTGATTTAAAAAAATAAGAGTAAAAAATGCTCTTTTTTTGTGTGCAATACTGTTTTTAGAATAAATAATTTCATTTTTCACTACACAACACAGATATTTTGTGCCTATTGAACCAAGCACAACCCAAGATATGATACTCTTCAAAAAAAAAAAAAAAAAAATCCGAAAATACTTAAAAATGCAAATGCGGCACTTATGCTCCCTAACAGTGAAATATTAAGTTATAGAATTGCAGGTCTTGCAGAGATATGCTACATGATT
The DNA here is from genome assembly GCF_026930045.1 of Uloborus diversus. Lineage (NCBI taxonomy): Eukaryota > Metazoa > Arthropoda > Arachnida > Araneae > Uloboridae > Uloborus > Uloborus diversus. Next base: position 175,070,219 of record NC_072731.1, read on the forward strand.
TATGGCAGTTCAAAAAAAAGGCACAACTCAAAATGACTAATTTTTGAGGCATGACGGTTTTTAAGGGAGTGAGCGATATTTACTAAAAAAAAATTTATGAAGAATGTGTGAAGTCACCCCATTTTGTGATTGACATCTAAGTGTAATATACACCATACACGTGTTCTATGTTTGAAATATAAGAGATAAAAATTCAATTCATCGCACTTTTACCGCTATAAAATATTATTATTTAAAAGCTAGATTTTCGAACAAAACGTATTTCCAAACATATTTTAATCTTAACATAAATGCGCACAACGGCACAACGTATGTACATTGAATAAATATTACACTTTTCGGTGCCTTCATATAGTTAAACAAAGAATTTTGTTAACAGCACTGCAATGTAAAACTCTTCTGAAGAGTTTTTCGTTGATGGAAATTTTTACAAATTGCAGAGATTTGCATAATAAAGAAAATTCCTTTATCAAATGTGTATCCTTCATATTCAATAAATTGCTTTGTATTACTGATTGATTTTATTAAATTAGATAAACATATGCTGATTTAGAAGCAATTAGCAGTTTAAGTGTACTGTTTTGAAATCAAATTATTTACTTTCCAACTGTTGCGGCCTATCGTTTTAAATATACCTATAATTCAAATGTAATCGTTCTATTACAGCATCATAAACATTAAACATTTTTTTTATATTTTTGTCTACATCTGTAATTAATATGTAGTTAATTTTTTGTACTTCATTTTTCATGAATATTTTTGAATTAAATCACGGTCCCGAAATATAAAGCAAAAATAAATAGTTTTTATATTAAACGCAGAAATGTGTCGGAAAGTACTTCTGTGCGGAAGCCCTTTTAATTAAAATTAATACTCAGAGATAATTAACGCAGTACTGTTTGTATACGTTACTGATCCTATGCTAGAATTACAAAATTAAATTGGAAAATAAAACGAAAATAAACTGTAAATGTTTTTTTTTTTTTTTTTTTTTTTTTTTTTTTAAGTTTTGAGAGCACTTCCATAGTGATGATTGATAGTGAAATGAGATGACATTGGTAAAAATGTTCTTTTCAGTTTGAAATTACTTGTATGTGATATAAATGCATCAAAAACATAGCGATTTTTTTTTACGTAATTTTTATTTCATTTTTCAAAAGAAAAAAAATGTGTGTTCAAAAATAATTAGAAATTATGTTTTTTCAATAAATGAACAGTAAAAAAGTTATTTTTGTGTGTTCTTCATTTATTCAATGTTATAATATTTATTAACAAAGTTGGGCAATTAATGTGATAAAAATGAAAAAAAAATGAAGCTATTTTTAATGCGTTTTGTACTTATTTTGTGTTTTTGTGATAAAGAAGGAGCATTCAAAGTATTTTGCACGCTTGAGTGTACTGAAACATACTTAAGTACTGCTAAAAAACCATATCTATACATGAAAATATTTTATTAATTACATAATTCAGAACACTAAAGAGCTTGCAGATCACACAACTGTATCTGTCAAATTATTTCATTATTTATTCAACAAAATATACTTAACAATGATTCCTTTTAATAAAGCAGTCATCTCAAAATCGTAACGTTATTACATTAGCCTTCATTTTCAAGTAATTCATCTAGTTTCAGTCCACAACTGTATTTTAAACGACTTTAAATGGAAAAATGAGCAAATGAATAGTGTAGCTGCTCGTAAAGCAGTTGGCGTTAAATTTCTGAAAATGAGATTTCAATTCAAATTGATTGTACACGAGGAATGATTTATGGCGAATTAGATCGAAAATAAGAATTAGAAACGAGGCGAAAAGTACTAATTTATTACTTGAAAGTAAGAAGATTATTTTCTCGTTGAATGAAGATCAAAGAAATGATTTTTCAATAACGGTTAGATTTCTGTAAATGGAAAGGAATTAAACGGTTTACGTTGGCACTTCGCTTGATTGCGTTTCATTTACATTTTATTTAAGTTTTGAAATGTATTCTGTTGAAACATTTTCGAAATTAAATAATCTCAATACTAAATCTATTACGGTTTTGAATGAATGTTATTAAATATATTTCATGTTAAAGATAAATTGTAATGTTGCGAAAAAAAATATTGAAATGTTAAATTCCTTTCTATTTCTAAACGTAACCCGCTATAAATTTATTTAGTTAATTAAAATATTTTACTAGCTTTGAAATTTCCTTTTAAAAATGTAATGCAAATTTCCATCAGGAATGAATGATGTCAAGAAGATGAATATTTATATAAATAAAAAATATACTCTTTTTTTCTGTTTTTTACTCATTTTAAATATGATTAATATATTTCAAATGAAAGTTTTCCTTAAAAGTTTCTTGTAATTTTTTTTTAAAGAAATAGACTTTTAGTGTGCCCTAATTTGAACTATTTGATACTTTAACTGCTGATTTGCTGATTATTGGCATATTTTCTTGCTATAAATTGCTTACAATGGTATTAAAGATTACTATGAGTTTTTCAAACAGAAATGCCAAAAATATTGTGACTAAATTTCAATTAGAAAAAAAAAAGGTTGACGAACTCTTTCATATGTTTCTAAAACTATAGCAACATGTATTTTGGAGGCATGTTTTTTCTCCGTTTTCTATTGTTTTCACATATTTTATCTTTAGCATGAATATTAGGGTGGAGCAAAAAAAAACTAAATTTGTTTGCGAGTTGCTATAGTGCGGAAAAGTTGCGATTGGTGAAGACTTATGAAACAAAAAAAAAAAAAAATTCGAAATCGGATAATATCTTTCGATCGCGAAACGAGCCTGAAAATTCGGAGAAACGGAAAATTTTATGTTTTTTTTAAAGGATTTTTTAAAAATGTTGTCTTTTTTTAAGCTCTAAGACGGAAAATTTGCAATTGGTAAAGCCTTGAGAAATTAAAAAGGAATGTTGAAATCGAAATATACCTTCTTATTCAGGAATAAGCATAAGAAATCAAAAAAATTGAAAATTTCAGCTTTTCTTTGTGATTAAAAAAAAGGTCTTTTTTTCAGTAATACAGGGAAAACCTTTTAAAAAGCACCATATTACGTATAAACATTTATTTCTTGATATTGAAGGTATCTCCTAAACATGCAGAATTTCTTTTCTTTACTTATTACACACACAGACATTTTTAATAAATTATTTTCAGAAAAAAGAAGATTTTAAAATATTTAGAGAAGTTTCTACCATCTGGTACACAAGTCTTATTAAGTGTTACTTGTTGAATCTGATTTATAACCTAATTTTTTGGAAACATGGGCATACAGGGGTGCGATGTCGATGTTTTGGAGTCGATGAGATGTTTCTCTGACTGGTGGGACAGTCTGCGAAAAGAGAAATGCGCTTCTGGGGGACAAAGTAAACAAACTTCTTTTCCTCCAAACTGTCGACACCAATATTTGGGGTTACTTATCGATTTCCCCCAACAAGTCGTCCCGCTATTACTTACAATGTGTGTTTAATCATTAATTAAGAGTACAACACATATATTTCTTGCTCTTAAAATACAACAAATAATTGTTAGAAACTAATAATTGTTAAAAAAATATTAGTTTCTAACAAATTGTTAACAAATAATTGTTAGAATTTATTTTGTATTTTTAAAATAATTAGCACAACTTTTTCTTATCACGGTAAGTGCTATGATACATTTTTTCTTAGATTCTTTTTTGATGCAAATTTACTTTTAGTTTCATTTCCTTATTACTATAACTAGTTTGTATTAATCGGTGCTTTATATTATCAATTTTTGTCCTACTATAATACCAAGATGCTGTGAAATTATTCTTATTAAATTATATTCATGATTTGAAGTTCAATATTTTCAGTATATTCTTCGGGTACGTATTCTTTTGAATTGCTTAAATTAGTGTAGCTTGTAGCATATTCAAAAATGTATGTTGTACATTGATAAAAAGATCGATGTTTAAAACATCGATGTTTTTCGGTCGATGTATCACCATCGATGTTTTAATTTCTAACATCGATGTTTTAATTTCTAACATCGATGTTTTGCCATCGATGTCGCACCTCTAGCATACATTGATCTGGATTTTAATGTTTCTCTTATGTAGCCATCTCTTGATTTTAAATCTCAAACTTTAGACGAAGCCTCTGTCACTAGCTTCACGCATCTGTCCACCGCTTGCGTAATGGCAGGGGAATAATTTTACACCCAAGTAGTACCTGTTTTGATAGAATATTTACTGTCTTTGTTAGTAACTTTTCGAAGAAAAAGTGGAGGAGATAACTTTGTTGTGCACCAAGCAAAAATCTGTGTGTAATCAGTAGTTTAAATTAAGGGATGGAATCACAAAATTTCTGATGTTCCACCTGGTATAAATTGTAGTACCATTATAACCTATGATGTCTAAGTCGTCTAGTGAAGTTCGTTGTTCATTTAGATGTAAAACATGTGGCTTCTCTTAAAGTTTGCGGATTTAAACCAAGAGCTGGCTTCATAAGAGCAACATTGAAATCCAGATAAATTATGTCTGAGTTTTCAAAAAAAACTCTGATCAATTAGATTCAACAAGTCACGCTTAAAACAATGAGACTTGTATACTGGATGATAGAAATTTTGCTAAATATTTTATGATCTTCTATTATCTGAAATAGTTAATTCCTGTAAAGAATGGGACTACTGCATGTTTAGAAGATACCTTTAAAATCAAGAAATACATTAATGTTTATGCGTAATATACTGCTTTTTGAAAGGGTTTTCCCTATATTACTGAAAAAAACGGAAAAAAATAGACCGTTTTTTTTAAATCTCAAAAAAAAAAAGGTGAAATTCTGAATTTTTTCGATTTTTTAATCTTGTTCCTAAATTAGAAGGTATTATTCAATTTCAACTAACTATTACTAATCGCTTTTTCTGTCTTAGACCGTTAAACAGAATATTGAAACAAATTATTTACAAAATTCGTTAAAAAAAAAAAAAAAAAAAAAAAAAAACATAAAATTTTTCATTTTTCCGATGGATAAAATAATGCGCCACATCATGCGGAACGTTTAAAAGAAAATGGTGGCATCAAACAAGGGGGATCCATCTAGGGGAGGTCATGGCGCAGACTGCGCAATTGGCATTTTTCTCTTGGGGGGAGGGCTATTACTTTTGAGGGGATCTTTAGGCGATATTTAGGATGGTGCGCCCTTGCTCTCAGGGGTGGGCACCCTTGCATCAAATTACCGTTGAGTCTTAAAATAATTGGCTTCTTAATGTCAGTACATAAATATTTTTATAAAAATTGAAGTTATTATATTCTAACTTTGCAAAGAAATTTGAAAAATAAGTCAGCTGTATGTCATACATATTTATGAGTACTGTCAGATATTTTTGCTAATGTAATCTTTATTTCAATCGATGATACTTCGAAATACGTCAAATAAAAGATAGCAAAGAATATTTGCCCCTTAAATAACTATACACGTATATCCACAACTACGTTTTCATACGAAAATCTCATATTTTTCAGACTATTTACTACACTTTTATAGGTTTTGTGGGAATAATTTATAACAGCATATAAATAGGAAAAAAAATCAGAACACCATGCAATGTAAATTTGTAGCATGAAAAATTTAAGAGGTTAATTACAACTGTCGTTGTGAATAAATGAATGTAAAATGCCATGCTTGTATTTAAATATGGATCTGGGGGTTTGACCACAAACATTCTCCCCTCGCCACATTCCCGAATCTTGTAGGAGAAAAGTATTTTGCGTGCATCTTCCATACCCCACGTAAAAACTAGAATTTTGTTTACATTTATAAATGTAAAAAGAGATGCGAGATTAACGATAAATTTAGAATGTCTAGTTTTGCCCATTTCTGTTTTTCATGTAGGTCGCTGTAGCATTCTAGCGGAGAGTCATACTCGAACCTCAAGACCGTCGGCGTACCCTTTTCCTGAAACACCCTGCCAGAATGAGATCCCACTTTGAAGCATCCCATAAGTATTTTATTGCCTCCAGTATGCCACATGCCCCCCCCCCTTCCGCCATTGAGAGAGCCCCCGACTTCAGCATTAAATACTTACTTTTCGCTACTTATTACGAGTGCTTTCAGCTCAATAAACCAAGTCCAGTAATTTTCTAATCTGATTCTAATCTGACATTTATTACATGCTTTCTCAAATCTTCACTAAATTGAAATGAATTGGAGGAGTAATGAAATAGGTTTTCCTTTTCCTCTCAATATGCTTCAGTAAATGCATGTACTACCGGTCTAACTAGTGAACATAATGCGTCTGAAATTTCAATGTGTGTTAGTTTTTAAATTAAACGTTTTCTTTGTTAGTTTTTATTACTTGTAGATAGCAACAGTAGTATATCTGAGTGTTATTCCTGAGCTTAGATGTCTAAGTGTTGCTCTGAGGCGACGATATATATATATCAATGTCGTTCCTAGCACGTGTATAACTCGCAGTAATTTGTTATGTCAACCTCCTTCCCCTTCTAATAGAGTTTAAAATAAATGCTAAATAAAACCTCATAAGGACACAGAAGCAACTTTTTTTCGTAAGTCGAACGATGCAAATTTAGACGATCATTGATTAAGTTAAGGGAAGGTGGATGGGACTCGTCAAAAATGCTTTGGAATAGTAGTTCCACAACCCAATTGCATTCCGCCTCTTATGACATAAGAAGGAAATATAGGAGTCGAACTCTCTCCCGAAAATTGAAGTTCCAAGAAGAGCGCAGTTTAAGAACAAAGAGACAAAGAACAAGACATATTTGGTGATGTTAGGGAGAGCAGAGGACGGCGGCCTACTTCTGAGCATTTTTCTTAACTGCAGTCTTAAAATCGCGATTTTAAACTATACTTTGTAATGTATGAAGAAGAGATGGGAATCAGGGAGAATGTTTTTGAATATTTCCACAAGCGCAACTTCAGATGACCACGGAGCTCTCACTAGAAATTATTAAAAATTAAAATCCTAAAAACGCTTTTGTGAATCTTTGATGACGTTAGAGGAAGGGTTTGGATCCGGAACTGTCCTCCAAAAACGTTTCCAAATTGAAGTTTTCTAAACGTAATTTCAGACAATCTTCAGTGATGGTAAAGAGGGGAGAAGTTCGACCCTTCCCTCGGACATTTTTAAAAATTAATGTAATAAATAAAACCGTGATTGCAGGCCTGCTTTCAGTTAGAAGAAGGGATGGACTTCAAAAACTCCCTCTTGAAAATTTTTCGAAATTGAAATCCAAAAAGGCAATTTTAGACGATCTTCGATGATGTTAGGTAAATAAAAGGTTTCCTTCCCAAGCAGTTTTTCAAAACTGAGGTTTGAAAATCGCAGTATCGAAATTTAGACGACCTTAGATAATGGGGGTGGGGGAGGGGATCTCGTGCGGAAATGTTTCGCGGTTGAAGAACGAAGCATTTGTAATAAACCTGTGAAATTAAGGCAAAAATATGTAAAAAAGGTAAATAATAAAAATCAACTGCCCTTCCGTCAAAAAAATTTCTGTATCCGCCCTCGAGAAAGGCAATTCTTATTCAGAGGTACCAACTTTTTACTTTGAGAATAAAAAATATATAAATAAATGCACATTTGCATGTATATTTTTATGCTTTTTTAGAGCATTTAAGCCGGCTCTAGTTATTAATAATGGAACACAGCAAAAACAAAATACGAATAGTGCTAGCGAATGTTTTTTCTAGTTTTCAACGCGCACTCAGATAGATTAAGTTAGTCCCAAAATATTGTTTAAAACAGTAACGGATTTACTATATTACAAATTCCGCAATTGTGAGGGGCCTCCATAGCTGCAGGGGCCCCGCAGGAGTTATAAAGCATTTATCACATATATATTTGTATCATTACGTGATAGACAAAGATTTGGCGCATTGCGGAGAAACCAACGGAGTTTTCAATTGTTAGAAATACAATGTGTTGTAAATTAGTTTAAAGCTTTAAAACGCTAGACTCAAAACCAGCATATTTTATGCATGACTATTAAATTATTATCAATTAAAAAATTGTGATGTTTTAAAGACAATGAAAGTCTACTCTGCAATCAAATGCTATACAGTCTAATCCCGACTTACGCGAGGGATGCGTTCCAAGACCATTCGAGTAAGTCGACATTTCGCTTTGGGGAAAAGGGTACGCGTAATTTTTTTTAAACATACCTAATTATTTTAGACACTTATTAACACCACTTCAAACTGTTTTAAACCATTTCTTGAGTATACATTTCTGTTCCTTACATAATTAACTGAATTTTATTTGTATTAAAAAAAAAGTTTTAACATAAAATACTATAACGATGCACAAAATCAGTGATCAACGGGAAAGAGAGACATAAAATAAACCAATACGGTACGTACAGTATGTAGTAACAATAAAATGATGTACTATAATAATACTGTGCAGTAGATCCAGTAACGATATTTTTAATTTAAAAAATGAAGACGCTGATGATTTACCGTGAAACCGTACTACTTTAGACCACTTTGTGTATTTTTCTTCATATTATTATTCTTCGCCAAAAAAGGTTAAGAATTTAACCATATACTACTATACATCTCAGCTGTAAAGGGATGCTTCGAAAAAAATTTTTAATTGCACACAAAGGGAGGGGGGAATTTTTGTATAGTGGTATAAAGTTTGCACATGGTGGTTAGCACATGGTGGTTATTCATATTTTCCTTGACATAACACCGTTAAACCACTCCGGCCTAAAGTTTCAATGTATAGATCATTCTGTTCCAATCCCGTACACTGCAAAAAAAAAAAAAAAATGTACTTACTTTTTCCAATTTATAATTTTTTTTCATACTTTTTGAGTCAAGTTCAGGTTTTCTTAAATAAAATCAATTCTGAAAAATACTATATTTTATTCCGATATATACGTATGAACGTTAGATAATATGAAAAGCAATTAGCTGATACTTACTCCTGGATTTTATTTATTTATTTTTTACAAGCTTTTTTTTTTCATTTTTTTACAGGGGCTTGAAACAAATTTTGTCCCAATTGGGTAGGTTTCTTCAGTGTCGCAATATTTTTTTGAAACAAATGACATCGGGGGAATGAGGCCAACACCAAAATTTACCCTATTTTGCCTTTATTGTTGAAATTTGGTTTCTCCTGATTTCTTGGATCACCTTTTCCATCAGTTCAGGCAAATAGTTGAGGTAAGGACGGCCGCCTATCTTCTTTCTTTTCCCTGGATTCATGTCTAAAACCAAAAAAAACCCGAAAATTAAAAAAACTGCTCAAGACAATACAAAATTGTTCACAAAACATTGACAAATGATAGTAAAAATGGGTGGTCTAAAGTTGCAATTCGAATTCCCGTATTTTGTTTACTTTGAAACGACAAAGCAACATCGGAATTCGCCGATAAGGTTAAATCACCTTAGATCCCTAAGTAATGAACTTACCTTCGGAGAATTCAATCGGCAAATATAGGTTTCGAAGGAGACTTAAAGAGCTGAAGCAAAAATTTCAAAAAAACCTCCCAACACAAATGAATATTGACACAAGAATGACAACACTGGATCTTGAGGTCAACAATATGAACTTCGCTGAACAACACTTGCGAACCTACTGATTTTTTTTAAGACTTTAGCTTTGCTCCAACGACCACTACATGGCACATACTACCAGATTCCTTCAATGGTCTAAAGTTGCAACTCTGGTCTAAAGTTGTACGGTTTTACGATATGCTGCGCGATCAAATCGTTATTCTAATATATTTTTTAATACAATTGCTTCGCTAGTTCTTTTATAACGTTTCCATCTATGGTAACACCCTTCTACCTTGTTTCTTTAAGTCTCAATACAAGAGCAGCTTCCATTTTCACAATTTTTGCATTCTGCTTAGACACTGATCGACGAACTTTAACTCATTTCCTTTTCTCGACTTTAAATTTTACATATGGGAGATTCACTCACACATATTGAATGCTACCTTCGGTGCATTTTTTAGTTATTCAAGCACATCGAAAAGCTTTAGTTTCTCTTATATTGTCAGAAACTTTCTCTTTTTTTGCTCTGTTTTCAGAAAATTTAGATGGAACAGTGCTTTTAGGTAACATTATATTTCACCATCTTTTGCATTTAGAATGAAAAAAATATGGTAATGGCGGAGTAGTTGTTTGTATACACAAACAAAGCTGTGTTCAGACTAGTACGGTGTGGGAACTTCCGCTCTCAGTGATGCTAAAGGGATGAAGATCCATTCACGAAAAAAATATTTTTAGTAGCCAATAACAACACCGATACTTTCACACTGCGATTCCTTTCTTAAAAGTTTCGTGTTCCGGGAGAGGAATTCGTGTTATGTCTAAAATTATTTGCTGAAGGAAAAAGTCGCGTTATAACCATTTCACGTAGGTCGAATCGCGTTGTAGCGGGAGTCGACTGTACATCGATTGAATTAAAACCAGCATTTTTTATGCATTACTATTTGATGTTTTTAAATTAAAATTTTGTGGTGTTTTGATCAGAATAAATGTTTACTCAGCACACAAATGTTTAGATTGATTGAATAAAAACCATTTTTATGCATCTCTACTACATGTTTTTGAGTTAAAAGTTTGTGATGTCACCATAAAAGTTTACTCCGTAAACAAACGATACACATCGCTTGAATTAAGTTTATCTCCAAAAAACAGCGCTAAGTAATTCTACTTGGTAGCACACATTACTGGAAACCTGCCAAGTGCTCTCCGCATTACGTGCTTGCAAAAATAAAATGCATGCTGTAGCAATGAAGCAGTGAAAGCTCATCGTAAATGTCAAGTATACTTTTATACAGATTAGTAATCTCAGGCGGTTAATGCCTGTTTTATGGTTTTTTAAACTTAACCGCTTAACTTTAAGTAAAACAAACTTTGCCTTTCGGGTGTCATTTGGGGGATTAGGGGAAGCAATGAAAAAAATGGTAATGAAAGGAAAATCTAGTCTGATAAAAAAATTACAGGATTAAAAGGATGTCAGCAATACTTCTCTTTAAAAAATAATCAAAATAACTTTCTAAATTAAAAATGACTGCATAAAACATTTATTTTTGCCGCATTTTATTAACTGTGTGCAATTGAAAAAATAAAATTCTGCGGGTGAATCATCAATCTTCTGCAAAAAAAGATTTCTTTCTCTTTTTTTAAAGCAAATTTTGATTTATAATAGAGTAGTATAACACTGGGATAGAATTATTCACTCCATTTGCTCCTCCATAACCTAGAAATTTTCGAAGATAGTATTGTTTGCACTAAGCGCAAAAATATTTGTTCAAGAGCAGTAAAATAATAACCTAAGTCAAACGTTCTGTGCAACTGCTTTAATAATTTATAGACATCAGTTGAGGCCCCTAGTTTCAAAACCGGGGTACTTGTAGAAAACCAAATTTTACAGGAGACGTAAAAGTCCGGTTTTGAAACTGAGGCAGACCTTCCCGCCCCATTTCAAGAAGCGGTTTTTGAACCTAATATTGAGCAGGCAAATAGGCCTTATGATTCTCTACAAGACTAACAAAAAAAAAAAAAAAAAAAAGAAAATCGAATTTTTTGCAAGTATCCGGTTTTGAAACTAGGGGCCTCAGTTACTAGTTTTGAAAATCAAAAACAGAAGTGTTCAGGAAAGAAACCAAACATTTGTGTATACTTAGTCCTGCAATAACCATGCTAGGAATCAAATAACATCGTTTAATACAGTTCTTTTTTATAATTCTTGAAAGAATATATTGATAAAAGACATATTCATAAAAATGAAATCCGTTTTAGTAATTATGATTTTAAGGGCACATTTTTAACATCAAAAACGAATTCAGGGTGCTTAAACTAGTCTGAATTCCAAGTTTACTTCCATTCTGATTATTAGAGACCAATATACTTACAAAGTGACCATAAACGTTCGAGTTTACTGATAAGATTTATAAAATAAGATAAACTAACATAAGAACGCTTTAAATAGAAAAAATACAGGGCCTGTTTTGGAGAGAATGTAATTTTAATTTAAACCTTTTCAAAATACTGTGATTTTGTCCTTTTTTTTTCTTTAACTAGAAACTAAGATCAATATGGTATAATGCACATAACACATCCGTCACTGGTATTTTAAAGCATAGTAAAAAAATTGAAACGGTATTATTAAAATTTTGGGTATCAGTATAAAAGCTCTGCAATTCTAGGTTTTCATCAAAAGAGAATGTTTTAAGCCACTATTTTTCCCCTTTCGAATAGTTTCATTAATGAACATTAACAATTTTTTTTTTCTGCAAGAAAAAAAAAACGTCGAAACCATGGGAATATAGATATTATAAGTAAGAAAATCAACTCACTACCAGGGCTGGATTTAGACTTAACGGGGCCCTAAGCTATTTCTGGTACAGGGTCCCCCTTTTGTAGGTGTTTTCCCTGATATCCTTTTTGGATTGACCATAAGAGAGGAAATGGTATCACAAGAGTGACCCAGGACTCCCCTTTAAGTGAAGTATAGAATATCCCCAATTTTAGGGGGCCTAAGGGTTTCTCCCTCGGAGAAAATCTTGAAAAATAGATATAAAATTCTGCATTTTAAACCTTATAAGATGTAGTTAGAACTACAAAAATATCAATACAAAAAAAAAGGGAAACGAAACTTTTTTAAAGTTACATACTCTTTTGCAAGTAAGGATAATGCACAGACAGCATTGTTTATGATTCGACAAATAAATAACAGCAGTTGACAGAGAGAAAGAGCACGGGAAGAGAAAGGACAGTGCATTGTTACTTGCTCACATTGGCTTCCGCTACAACTAGTTTTTAATCACCCCTCCAACCCGCCCACATCTAAATTACGCATTCTGCATTAACTAAAACAATAGTCTAAATATGCATACATAATTTATCTTTCACAGAATTGAAAAATAAAATTTATAAAAACAATTAATATTTATCAAAATAGTTGCATGCACGAAACCAACCTTATAATTTTGGCAGAGAAAAAGAGTGATGCACAATCGTAAACATTTATATTTTTTTCACTGAAAAAATACGTAACCAAAGTAACCAATCAGGTGTCAGATAGCTTAGAATATCAATATAAAAGCTATTGTAGTCAAATTATTTAGAAAAAATCTTTTGGAAGCTTAATTTTCAAAAATATTACGAGTTTGTTCATTTACTGGATAGTGTTCAGCCACTGATCGGTCTACCTTATACAAAAACTATTTCTGAACAGTTACGACACTTGAAATTCTTATTTAATATGATGTCTTAAGTCGATGGCACATTAAATAATGGTTACAAAAAAAAAAAAAAAAAAAAAGGCTTTGTTTCCAAGTATCAAAAATAAGTTCAAAACCAATCATGTAATTCAACCACATGTTTTTAACAGGTAATATATATGTGTTACCAAAGAAACATATTTTTTAATTTATGTGAACTCTACCACATGCATTCTCTCAAACTGTAAGTCAAGTATTATTTCAGTAATTTTCAAGTATAAATGTTTTAAATATCAACATTTTTCAGTCAAAAAATTTTTAATGTGCAAGAAAATACTGCATTGAATCACTGCAAAAGTTTTATTCAAGCAAGATTACGCAGATAAATAGAGAAATGAAAAATGAAAAAAAAAAAAAAACCCTCAATGCTCTTAGCTTTTGCTAAATCAATCGTTCGTACTCATTTTATTCAGTAAAAACGTTTCAATTTTTTTCGAAAAATGTAAAAGATTTTTTTTAATGCTTAAAATATATTGAATATAAAGTATTTATAGATTAATAAATGGTTACATCTCTAGAACTTGCTTTTAGCTGTCTGAATTATTCTGTGAATTAAGTACTTTACTTTCCCTGAATAAAAAAAATCCCTATCATAAAAAAAAAAGAAAAAAATATTTGTGAATCTTAGGTTTGAGAAATTTTGATTTTTTTCATTGCCAAAAACTAAGTTATTTTTTCCTGTCAAACTTCTATTTTGTCGAAAATGAAATCAACTTGCTTTACCTAAATTGATTGATACCTTGTTAGTAAATGTTTAGTTAATGGATAAATGTCTTTTTAATACTTTTTGATCAGTTTTTGTCTTCTTTCTTGAGCGCAAAAAAAAAAAAAACTTAAAATGTATTCAAAATCTCTCAGTTCTCCAATTTTGTCAATTTTTTATTAAGGGTTTTAATTTTTTGGAAATGATGAATGACGAAAACAGCTGTATATTATGTTAGATTCTGTGCTTCAGAGAAAAAATATTAATAAAAGAAGCAGAAAATTATATTGGTTGTAGAAAATTTTACTAATATTTTCAAGTTGAGTAAACACTATATCTTCCGTCGAGTTTGTTTAGTTTTCATTTAAAAATATCCTTCTGCATGTATTCAATATATATTTATCATTTTCTAAACAAAGTAAAATACTTTTGAACATTTTAAAATCTTTGAGTTTAGAACCTCATCAAAATGAAACATTTATAACACAAATGCTTGCTTTTTAATTTAAAATGATAAATGAAATACGGATAATGATACGCAAAGTTCTTGTACGACATTCAGGTAAAGAAACTTTTACTTTTGTCTTTGCGTTTACTTACACAACATCTAGTAGTTTTTATAAAGTAAAAACTTTCTAGAATTTCAACTTCTATACGTTTTCGAACTCACATCCTAAGCGTCCTGAATTCTTTTCCTTTTACTGACTTTTTAAATTCCATTCTTCTTATTCTGCCCTTTTTACTTCAATATTTGTTTCAATTCTTTTGTTTGCTCTAGGTTTTATCGAAGAACTTTTTAGATTCCTCCCGCTTCTTTTCCTTTCTTTCTTTCTCTTAAAGTTATTTGTATTTCTTAGTTTTAAAACGTCTTTTTTGTTCGTTGACATTACTCGCGAAGTACTTTTTATTTAACACTGAGCCATCGTTCGTAAACTAATTCTACATATGTTTCAGTCTTTTAAAAGCATGAAAGTTAAGCTAATTTATAAACGTTTACACAATGCTCTATTATGTATAAATTCCTATTTTCTTTTATTCTAAAATTTTATTTTATTTTGGAGATAAATCACACTTTGTTTTAAATCATAATAATCCATTAAAAACTTGCTTTTAACTGTGTGATATATAATACAAACTTGCTACCACCAAGCCATACTAGAGGCCATGTCAGCCTAGTTGGAAACTAGGGGCCCGGGCGGCCTTGGGTGGTTCGGGCGGCGTCACTGATGCAAGAAAAAAAAAGAAAATGGGTGAGAGGGGGACTCCAAATAAGCGAAAGAGTCAAGATAACGTAAAATTTACAGTTGTGGCACATAAAATAGTTGTTTTCTAATAAGCAGTTTTGATTTTATTTCTCCCCCCCCCCCTTTTTTTTCTTTTTTTTTTGTGCGGGGGCGACATGGGTTGGCTCTCTACGTCCCCGGCTATTACCATGTCAAACATAGTGCGTTTACGGAAACAGTGAAAATTATCATTGCCCCAAATTTAAACTTTTATTTAATGTCTGACCATGTTTAACATTGATGGTCGGCAAGCAGCCACAAAAGACTACTATATTTTAATGCGTGTGGAAGAAGAAAAGAAAAAGTAGCAAGGGTATTTTAAAGCGCAAGTTTCGTTCATTTCTTTATCTCTACCTCAAGGTCGGAAAAATGGCATACCCACAAAGTAATCTTCGTCTGTTGCCACTTATACACGGGATCTTCGCTTTTCCATCTGATTGGTGATCATGCAGTAACTTATGCTATTTTGAACTCATGTTGCTAACTTCTGAAGTAGTGAGTGTCTCCTTAGGATAAACTAAAATTTCACGTCCGCACGCTTTCGAAGTGGATTTTACATAACTGTTAAGATCAAGCAAACACTCCTCAATAATTTAATAATTTTCTTCAACTCACTGTCCCTTTCCCACCGATTCTAGGAAAACAATGATCCATTACACAAATCCTACTCTTCAAACAACTTCCCAAAAAAACTGAACTGTAGTAGAACGGATTATAGTCCGACTAAAACATAGGGTAAACATGGATCTTTGATGGTTATTGAGATGAAGTGAAGAAACTTAAAATCAAGATACATGCAATAAATTGCACTTCTTGAACGCCAAAGAACAAATACCAAATATTAGCTTCTTTGCTCCCACACCATTTCTTTTGTATGAAGTTTTAAAAAGTTTCAAAATATTTTGATTTACTGAATTACAGTCTGGAACGACATTAAAACCTTCCCGTGGAAAACAGTCTATAATTCAACACGTCTGGATGGCCGATTCGTGCCAAGGAAGAGCGTTGTTTACATTTTCCACATGCCGTACGTCGCATTTCCAGGCATTTCTCACCAACTCATTCAAACCCACACTTTCACTCTCACCGTTTGTAGGAATACAAAAGCTAATTACACAGATCCTTGAAGAAGCTGAGCTGTAGTGGAAAAGATTATGGTCTAGCGAACATCTTATAGGAAAAAAAAGTGGATTCTTTGACGCTCATTGACAAAAAGCTGAGGTACTTGGAATCAACGTGCAATAAAATGTACTGCAAGAACGCGTAAGACTAAATAAGAATTTTTAACCTTTTTGCACCCGTATCTTTCATTTTCTTTCACCAATGTAGAAATTTAAAAAAATTCAAAATATCTTGTTTTGCTGAATTACAGTGTGGAACGGTTTTAAAACTTACCCGTAAGAACCGATAATAAGTCTGTTTGGTCAATATGGTGCAGGAGAGCGTGATTTACAATTTCTGCATTCCGTATGTCGCATTTATGGAAGGAGGAGTGGGAGCTGCTAGTTCAGAAATGTTCAATTATCCATGAAATGAAATGCTGGATGAAGTGGGGTCCTTTCCTCCCTCTTTATATATATATATATATATATATATATATATATATATATATAATTTGCATTCAAATGTTGTCAGCTGAGTATTGAGAAAATATTGAAATGAAATGGTTTATTTGTTTTTAATTGAAAACAAAAGTCAAAACATTCTTTCATAGAATGGCAACGAAACGACGAAAATAAATAACGCAAACTTAATTGAGATAAAATATTTTAATTTGTTTCATATTGCACGTTTCCGAAACAGAGTTCGTATCGGAAAAATACAATCATATTTTTTTTCTTCATATTTCTGCAATTCACAACAAATCGTAGGTTTTTTTTTAACAAGGAATTATTTTCATATTTCTGCAATTCACAACAAATCGTAGGTTTTTTTTTCTTTTAGCAAGGAATTATCTTCATATTTCTGCAATTCACAACTAATCTTAGTTTCTTTTTAAAGTATTTCCTCGTAATAAAGAGCGGGAAAAAACGCCTTCTAAGCAAAACGCACAAATTTTGCAAATGCAATGTTTCATCTTTCAGCTGATATATATTTTGCAAAATAATAACAAAAAATGTATCATTACAAGAGCAAAAGAAACTTCACTTGCACACATTGTTTTTTTTTATTCCTTTTTATCTAGATTTCTATCATTCTTTTTTTTTTTTTTGCCTATATTGTCAAATGTTTTCCATAAAATAAATGTTGGCATTATGATACTGCTCCTTTTATTTCTAACAAATGACTCTTAATGGCTTTTAATTCCAAATATATTTTATTCTAGTAACTAAATTATGCAGTCCTCAATTGTATTTATATTCTTTGTCAGAAAAAGCTGCATAATGATTAAAGCAAGCAAACGATCTTCTTTCTGGAAAATTGCCAATTTTTCTCCCCCTCTGAAAAATAAAACACTCTTAACGGCTGCTGTTGGCGAATAAAAGCTTCATCATAGATGTGTCAAGTGCCTTTTTATACAGTTAGTAATCTCAGTTCGTTAATGATGCCTGTTTAACGGTTACTGAGCATAACCACTTTATTTCGCACGGGAAAACTTAGCGTTGCGCATGTCGTGGAAAGATTTAATTTTGATTTATTAGACGATGTTTTTTGATAAACAGTGCTATATTGAAACTCAGGTGAAATATTTATGCATGGCGATTTTTTTAAGCTTGGCCGTTGACTCCGAATTACAACAGTGGTGTTAAAAAAACCTAGAACTTATTGTGTTAGACATGAATGAGAAAAAGAGAATCTTTCGTCGTAGACTATGTTTTGGTTCTCTTAATCCGGAACTATTGTCGTGAGAGAATTCAATTGTTTCTCCTGGTGTATGTCTGAAGTATTATCACTGCTTATTGATACTTTTTACCGAAGTGCACATGAGGGGCGTCCACACACATTTGAATTCTTAAAGGAAGGGTGGGGGGGGGGGGGACACCTGTAAAATTACGTGTCTGCAATAATTTTCAATTTTTGTGCTTTATAAAGTTGGATTACTAATTATTTTACTGTGTATGTAGTTAAACTAACATGCTTTTTACGATATTAATGACAAAAAAGGTATAAAACATCTAACTACTTTCTTGTTTTGAAATAAGGTAGGTACGGATATTAAGACCTGTCGCTAATAAGAGCTAAACAACAAAAATACAATTTAAAATATTCAATGCCGCTCAAGGATGCACAGCGGTTATGCTACACAGATAATAAGAAATTGTCTGACTGAATCATAATGATGTTTGTAATATTACACTCTTATAAATGGTTTTTGCTCTGCATTTTTCTGTTTTTAGTGCTTCTATCGATATTTCATGTCACAATAATATCAATGAACCAGTTCTTGCACTTTTATATGTTTCGTTATGCACGGTGTCAGTGGCTATTTAGGTCTAGCAAATTTGAACATTGGTTTTATTATACTTCTTTGTTTTTTTAACGATAGTTGTCAGCTTTAAATCTTATTTTAAATAACTTCAACATGGAATGGATGTTTATAAGCAGTTACGAATGTTAAGTAATTGGTTCAGTGTTATAGTAGTACCCCAAGCAAATATTCTGGAAATTTTTACCTCATGAAATTACGGTTATAGTTCGGACGATGACGATAATGATATGCGGCTCCCTCAATTAAAAAGTAAAGTATTTTAGGAGCTATGCTAACTCCAGAGCAAAATATGAAAAAATGCCAACTGTGAGAAGAAAATCTAATTATTATCCGCGTAATCCAGTCACCAAAGACCTGTTTGACAAAAACAAGAAAGAGAAGAAAATTAAAAAAAAAAAAAAACAGTAAACCCTCAAAGAAGGAAATGATGTTAAAGAAAACGATGCTAGTTGGTACTGTTGCATTTGTGAGGAAGATAAGATAAAAGATTTAAAATGTCTAAAATGCGACAAGTGGTATTATAAGGAATGAATGGGTTGGTTTGATAGTCTATGATAAAAATAAATCTGAGTGCCCAATCAACTGTTAAAAAAAAAATATTTTTTTTTGTTATTTTACAGGCTTTAAGCATGATTAATGCATATTTTATATTGTAATTGATCCCAATTGCCAATATTGGAAGCTTATTTTGGTTATTTTTCAGAAAACATTCATGGGCCTTACCATAGCATAATTAGGTAACAAGGGTTTTAAAAACGTTTAATTTTATGCTTGCTTTCAGCAAAAGTGGCATTTTTTTAATTAATTTCTTATAGTAATTGATTTGTATGTTTAATTAATATTACAATTTGTTGATTCAGATACATAATTTTTATTTTATTTCAAATCTCTCTTAGGTAGGCCTTATTACCCGCACCTACTTTTTTTTTTAATTTAGATATTAACCGAAATGAAATAGAAGAAAAAGCATCTTAAAATATAATATCCCATTTCGTTGCCAGAATGGTATTAATATGGTAATTCGTTATTAGTTAAACAACATGACAATACCAACCAGACTCTGTTTAGAGATTGATATAAATTGTAAGAAATGACTACAAACTTCCTTAGTTTCGTAACGCAACATTTCTGTCATTCTAACAAATGAACTAAAGTCATTGTCACATTTACTTTAATTAATTAACGTAATAAAAGGAAGGGCAGTTAATGACACAAAATAAACGAAATAAATAAATTCTTCGTCACGTAGTTGCACTTTCTCTCAAATACACAAATGTTGAACTTTTGCTTGAGACAAAGTAACTATCCATTTCCATTTTAATCTTTCCACGTCACTAAGCAAATGCTTCTGCCATGAGCTGGAACTTTTATAGATTTAAGAGAAAAAAAAATTCTTAAAAGGGAGAAAATAAATTCTTTTTAGACACTCAGAGCAGGAATTTTTTGTTCGAGCTCCGGAAAAATTACTTTGAAATGATGTAAATAAATTTCTCCACTGTTAAACTTTGTAAACTGATGATTTTCAAAAACATGGTTTACGGTCTATGTTTTTAACAGATTTTTAAGTTAATAAGTCGTAAGTTTTTTCAAAATTTTGAAATGAACTTAAATCTGCTTAGTTATCAAGTTTTTTGAAACACCAGTTACCCCTCTCTTCCTCCCCATTTTTTACTTCTTTTTACCAAAAACGAAGTATTGTATTCGCGAAAACATTTTCACTCAAAAATCGACCTTAATTTTCATTTTACTCATCCCTGAATGAATGTTAAGTTTTTTTCGACTCGACCACACGTGGATAAGTACCTAAGAACGTATAGACATGCGAAATATCTATTTTGACGATTCCCGAATTAATTACATCGAGTTTTCTCGTGACGTCTGTATGCACGTGTGTATGTATGTGCGTCTGTGTGGATGTATGTCGCATAACTCAAGAACGGTAAAAAGTTGAAATTTGGTACGTGGACTTCTAGTGGGGTCTAGTTGTGCACCTCCCCTTTTAGTTGCGTTCGGGTGTTTCTAAAGGGGTCTTTTTCCCCTATTTAGGGGGAAATCATTGTTAATTTCGGTGTAAACTCAAGTGGTGTTATAATTTGGCAGACATTTGGCGGTATATCGCCAGTATTTTGGTCGCCAAGTTTTGTGACCAATTCGGTGATAAATTTGGCGATTTTTTTTTTTAATTTGGTTTCAATTTGGCCATTGTTGGTTATATTTACAGAGTTAACTATTGAATCACATTAAAAATACCAATAATGGGAAAATGACATTAAATTGGAGTAAAAGGAAATCATGTGATGCACACATCAACTCTTTTTTTTTTTTTTTGTTAACGGTATCATTGTTTAAACTGAACGATACTAGACACTTTTATATTGTTGCTGGTTTATGGCTTGAATCGCTGGGTTCTAACATTTGAAATTACGAACTGTGTTGGTGAAAAGTTTAAAAGTTCAGTATTAAGACTAAGTGTAATATTTGCAGTATACTGTAGTCAAACCAGGTTCTAATACATTTCTATTTTCAGGAACTGATAATGGCTTTACCATATAGCAGCTCATTATGCTCTCTACATAGAACTAGCCTTTGAACTTTTAAATTTATATTTATGACCTTCAAACGGCTTGTTCAATTGTTAATCTTTTGTTACATCAAAGTTTTATTGTAATTCCATATATTACTACATTTTATCGATACGTTTTTCATTCTTCAGTCTAAATCTGCTGTTTCAGCTTTCAGCAGTTTCAAGTTTCCTATCGTACTAGTGCAGTACATTAGAGTAAGAAAAATAGTTTTTTCTTAGTTCAAGTATTTGCGGCAAATGTACGGTAAGCAAAATCTAAAAAATAACAAAAAGAAATAATAATAATAATAATAATAAATAAGTAAATTTAATTTGTGCCAAAAAAAATTTCAAAAGTTTAAAACAAATCACCAAATTATCAAAACACTTTTCACACAAATCTACACGTATGAATATAATGAAATTAAGAACGTTTGTTATGGGAACAACATGAGTTAACTTTTTATTAGTAATTTTTACCCTATTTCTTGAATCGTAAAAAATAAGAATGTATTTCGAATCTTCATAATTTAAAAATTTATAGGGTAACATCCCCAGTAATTGACAGGTCACCAGTAATTGGCACTTACAGCAAAAATGTCCTAAAATAAGATTCATATTCAATCTTTTAAAAGTAGAAGACTATATACCAACTGAATGCACATTTACTTTAAAGATTATAACTTCAATTTATGTTGCTAAATGGTAGCAGTGCATAGGAACGAGAAACAATTGTGGCATGTGTCAAATCAGCCATTTTTGTTGGAAAAACTTCTTCTTTGGTTTAAGGGAAGCATGCGCGTCAATCCATTGAAAGCTGATTTAAAAAATATTTTAAATTTTGGTTATCAAAAGTTTTGCTTAGTTGAAAGGTGTTACTTTGAGTGGGTAGAAATAGATTTTTGACCCTTTTTGGATTTTTGAAGTAATGATGGATGCCATTTACTGGTGCCTCAGTTTTGCTAGCCTTCAGTAATTAATTGGCACATGTGCCTATAAACACTAATGTGTTGTGCAATATGTCACTAGTTTGATTTCCGATTCTTTAGCAGCAGTAATATTATACTATTGATTTGAATCCTACAGAAAATACTGTTGAACTTTAAAGAGAAACAATAAAAAACAAATATGTTTGGCCATCACATTATTTTTTCCCTAAAATACCTTTTTGACGTCAAAATGTGCGATTTATTATAAATTTATGTAAAATTACCTACTTTAAATTAACATTAATTATGTTTCATATGATGATAAATTTTGTATGTAATCTAAAAGTGAAAAATAAACTTCCAGTTCTGTTAATATGTGCCAATTACTGGATCACAAGGTGTTATACACTGGGGTATCAGGTGCCACTTGCTGGTGATTTTGGTAACTTTTTATACTTATATTTTTATATTTTTATAAAAATATCGATTCAAATATTTTTGCTTTTAGTGAACTAAATAGATCAACAGATGTGCATTCTTCGATACAAAAATATTTGCAAGTGAATATATTTTCTAATTAATGAAAACAGAGGAACGTTTAATGACAAACTCTTAAAGTGCCAATTACTGGGCTCGTTACCCTAGGAGCTAAAAAACATTTTTTACTGTTTTACGTTTCTTATGTGCAACGAATTTAAATTTTCTCGCAGGTGTTAATGTTAAAAATAATAATGCTTCTTCAAAAAATACCCTTCAACTATTAAAAAAAAAGATTTTTTTCAAACTTGTTTTTTATCAAGAGCTTTTTCATACAAAGTTTGTCTGAACTAAGTTCATCTTAAAGTTTGGGATCTATATTTGACTTATATTTCTCCGTAGACGCTAATGTTAAGTTTTTTATTTATTTTTTAACTGTACAACTTTAAACGAAAAATAATTAAAAATTCAAATATGGGAAAGTGGTGTCTTCGGCGAGATCGTTCGAACAGTAACACGTTAGTTCGAATCGGGCTATTCCTTAAAAAATATTATAGGACAGGGGGGGAGCAGTCAGAAAGTCGGATCGACAGACATATTTTTCTCTAACTTACTCTCCAATTTTTACTTTTTTAATAAATATTTATTTTTTTGTCTTTGTTTTCAGCAATACTTTTAAGATGCATTGCTTTTGTAAATTTTTTACGCTTTTTTCTTCTTTCTTTTATCTTTCCGAAAAAATACGCTAAAAACAATTTTAAAGAGATTCATTATCGAAATATTTGTGACGTTAAACAGTAGTTCGATGCCGGAAGAATAAACTAACCGACCCTGGAATTAACATCTTGTAATTAGCCTAAATCTTTAATGTAACTTGAAGATATATTGCCATACGATGGTTAGTTTATATCGTCACTTGATTGCTTATTTTCTTTCCTTACTGCCATTTTATGTTGAAAGTTTAACTTTATTGAGCCAAAAGAAGTATAACGTTAAATATGACCATCGTTAGCATAAGAAAGCAGAAGCGCAAAACTTAAATAAAATCTTAAGTAAAAAGAACTAATGCAATCCGTACAATTTTTCGAATATATTTCTGAAGACATTCTTATATTTGTTGTAAGTTGAACTGCGAAATTTTAATAATCCGATTTATTGTTCAATACGAAATGCATTTGTATCCATAAACACAATGTGTCTGCTATCAAACTCATTACAATAAAAACACCAAAGTTGCATTTGATATTTACCATCAGATTTTTCTCATAAATGTAAATGTCCCCTTAAGGATACCTGTAAAACTACTTGCTTTTTTCAGAGAGTTTTTTTGAAAATATAACTCATGTCTAGACAGA
Source organism: Uloborus diversus (assembly GCF_026930045.1). Classification (NCBI taxonomy): domain Eukaryota; kingdom Metazoa; phylum Arthropoda; class Arachnida; order Araneae; family Uloboridae; genus Uloborus; species Uloborus diversus. The sequence goes on from NC_072731.1 coordinate 175,094,190, forward strand.
AATACATGTGTCTAGCCATTTTTTTCAGTTGATTTGCCATTTTAAAGCTTCAAATGAAAATTGTTTTTTCGATAACTTTTATTTCAACCAAAAACTTTAAAAAACTGTACAGTAATGCCGTTAAAGGCATGCTTTAAGCAAACATATTAAAAATGGTTATAATTGAGTGTATCGTGTGAACACTTAAGCGAATGAATCTTGCAAATTGTCAGTATCAAATTATACACTTATAAGGAACATATCTTATGAGAAATCTATTTTATGAGTTTTTCGATTGAAAGGTTCTTGTATTTAAAAAAAGTTTATTTAACCATTTTTACAAATAAAATTTAAAAAAATGCTTTTTAACTCATGTTCTTTAATGGAAGCGTTTTAATACTAGTACGTTTTGCCGTAGCCATATACAAACTAGTTGGGAAAAATGTCTGAATGTGAAATACTTCTGAAATGTACAACTAGAACTTTATTGAAAATCTTCTGTTGGACTTTATAAAACTATTATTGCTGAGTTTATCATTTATGTGTGGCAGGAACTTTATAAAGACATGTTCTAATGTAAAAAAAAGATATTTTAATGTAGATGTTAATTTGAAATGTAATATTTTTTATATCTAATACTAGTTTTTAATGTGTCTTTTTTATATTTTCAGGTACGTAAATAGTATTGCATGTTGACGGTGAGCTCTTTTATACATTTATAAATTAAGATTGCATTCATTTTTGTAATATTTAAACCATGTATTAAGTATATCATTATTTTCTTTTTGAGAAATACCTTTTCTTTCAAAACTGTTCTACTGTGTGTTTAACAGCTTTGTTTATATTTCCTGCAAAAAATGTGTAGCTGACGATCGAAATCAGCTACAACATGAACATTAAAAGTTGCTGCAAAGCTAATCCAAAGGAAATAAAACACCCACAGCCCAAGTTCACAACAAATGAAGTTATTAAACAAGAATTCCTTATAAATTTTCCACTATCGAAAGAAACTTTAAAATTTGGTACGAGTGAAATTATGGTTCTATTTAGGTATTCTCATCAATTTGCTTCAACATAAAATATGATTTTTATACATACATTAGAGGAGACCATTTACAGCTGATAACAGGTTAAGTTGACACAGGGACTTGCATTTTCGAGTGCATATGATCCAAGAACTGAACAAATAATGAAGTAGCAACCTATGTATGCTGATCTGGCTTGAGTACGTGGAAAAATCGGCCTTTTCTTCTTTTTTTTCTTTTTGTACGTTATCCATAAGCATTCGTTTTTAAATTCGGAAGTACATTTTTATGGCTTTCTATTAACCGTCGTACAGGGAGATTAAGTGATCATGTCATATTAAGTAAGATACTACCGAGTTTCTTAAATAGAAGGTAAGATTTTTCGTAACAGAAGTGGCTTATTATTGAAGCAGTTTTTACTTCCTTTTTCAAAAAAGGAAGTAATGTATTCGCGAAAAATTTTCACTTAAAAATCGGCCTTAATTTCATTTTTGGTGATATTTAGAAAGTAAACTATTGAATCAGATTAAAATTGCCAATAATGGGAAAATGACATTAAATTGGAGTAAAAGGAAGTCATGTGAGGCACACATCAGCTCGTTTTCACTGTTTACGAGTTAACGTAATAGCATTGCGTGGTTTAAGGGGGTCCGGGACACATTTTGAAATTTTTTTTATTACATACTTTAGAGTTTTGAAATTTTTTGCACTGATTCACCATTTATTTAATAAGCAAAATCATAACATAAATATGAAAAAAAAGAAATTTTTATTTAAATTTAATTAGTTTTTTTATAACAAATGGGGTTGCTTTAAATTGCTATAACTCAAAATATTCTTAAACAATTTTCATTTTTTTTTTCAATGAATTACGCACAAATATCTAAGCTTTAATTTTATTCGGCGATTTTAAAAATATTGATTCAATAAAAAATAAAAAATATTTGAAGAAAAATTTCGAAAAATTCAAAGATACTTTTTTTAAAAAAATCGTAATTTTTGCAGTAAACGTTTTTTTTTTTCAAATTCGACGAATAAAATTTAAAGTAAACTGTTTGAAAAAGATATGCTCCAAGTTTCATTACTTTATCTTTATCAGTTCCTGACCTATAAGAGTTTGAATGCAAGAAATCGGGAAAAATTGCATCATGGAGAAAAACGCGTTTAAAGTTTTAAAGCTAAGTACACATTAGTTAGGTGCATGAAACAAAAATAACTATATATTTCGTTCTATTTAAGATAGAAACAAGATTCAAACCTCCTCTTAAGCAGAAAAACACGGAGTAATTTTTTACATGATAAAAAAAAAATTGCAAAATTTGACGATTTTTGTGTCCCGGACCCCTTAAGCTGACGCATTGCGTCTTTGTATGGTTGATGAGGCACAATTAACCACATTGGTGTTTGCATTTTCTTTTCTTTTAACAGAAATGCTTATAAAGTGACCAGACGAAACTCGAGGGAAGGAAGTTCCTCTTAAAATATTTCAGGAAGCGCGTTTTGGATAATAGTGTGTATGTAGTGTGTAAAATCGCCTTACTTATTGTTATGTACACTGTAAATCAAATTACGTTTATCATCTAACGTTAAAACTTTAATCATTTTTATGAGAGTTTTTTTGTTTTTTAAACAACTCTTGAAAACTTCATTTCACTTCTTATTTCGTCAACAACATCTTAATCATGTGGATATTAACTTCAACTCAGGTTGGGTAAAGTTAATACATTTCAAAAAAAAATTTAAAGATTTTTTGGTACAAAAAAATAATAAGAATCCCCCAAAAGTGTTGAAATCATTAATTAATAGGAAATGAGTAACAGTATTACTTTAAATTTTACTTTGATACGTAACACTAGTAACAAAAACCAAAATGCAAAATATGTATCAACTATACATGCTCTCCCCCCCCCCATTACCATTTTCATATTTCATTCTTCTGCTTTAGTAGTAAACCGTTTTCTATGTCTTTATTATTCAATCATATCTTTTTGATTATATTTTTTATAGTTATTATCGTTTAAAAACAGTCATGGGGAAAAATTAAACTTTTAGTTGGATGAAATTTCTTAGTAATTATCTTTTTTTTTCATAATGTAGTCATATTTACTCATACAAAGATTTGACGTGCAAATATTTTCGTTTATTTGTGTCAGGTTTTTAATTTTTCAAACTAGTCTAGCCTGTTACTGTCTGCCAGCTACTTTTCAAAGATATTTTTTTACAAGACCTTTTTCATATGAAATTTATCTGATTTACAAACGTATTATTATAGAAGCAAAACGCTACATATAAAATTAAATCCTGAGTTTAGAAACAAGAACACGAAATAAAACATAAAAGCAGTTAAATTTCACTTGATCTCAAATTTTCTGAGGAACTGCTTCTTTTAGTCACTTGTTTGCACTGGCTAATTGTTTACAGGAACGTACGAAAGAAAAGTTTTACTCATTCGTTTCTTTGCTTTATAAAATGGCGTGGAGAGCGAGGAACTGAACCTTTGCTCCCAATTTAGACGAAAGTACTAAAGGGTTTAAGGTCTTGTTTTCATCTTTAGTTTTCTTTTAACATTTTACTTCAAGTGAATTAAGCAGTTAATCTCAAAATTAAAATTTTCTTTGAAAATATTTCTTTTTGCACTAATCTATTTCTTGATATATTGTTGAGGAAGTGGTCTTTTCATGTTTTCCCTCAGCCAAGTCGCCGTTTGCGAAATTTCTAAACATCAAACATAACTATGCAAATGTGTTTTCATCTATGCTTGAGCTTCAACTAATACTTACGTCGTGCAGTGGAGAGTAGGTTTCAGACGTTATACGACGTTTTTGTGTATTCTCAATGCGCTGTTATTCGTTCGAATGTAAAAATATATCGTTTGTATGGCCCCATTTGTTTACCTCAGGTGTTTAGTTTTTCTACATTTTTTTTTTTTCGTTATTTTGTTATTGTAACACATTGCTCGAAATTGAGCTGAATTTGACAGCTATGAGACATAAAAGAATGGATTTAAGTGTAGCTCATGATAACAAGGTGCGGAGCTGTGAGATTTCAATTGGCATTTATATTAGAAGGGGCTAAAGTTAGAAAATAATTATTTGAGTTTAAAAAAAAATAAATTCGGTGCATCACAACAAAAATAAAGGTAGAAGGAAGAAGGCCAGAAATGAATAATTTTTCCATTTTATTAATTTTCAAAGAAAAAAAAGCACTTTTCAGCTTAAAGATGTTTCCACTATTAATTTTTTTTTTCATTGTGTCACGGAAGTTTTTGGGATTTCTTGAAAAATTATTTCTTTACTTCATGGTATTTTTCCGCATTGTTTTGAATGGGGACTACATTTTTTTTTCAATTGTTCATATGTGACCCTATAGAAGGGACATGTGATTAGGCCTGGAGCCTAGTAACAAATATTCAAGACACGGTATCATTTTTCAAGAAAGAACTTTTTAATATGAAACCTACAAAAGTGCACCTCACGTAAGTGTATTGAAGGATTTGCAACTTATTCTGAGTAAGTTTAAAATGAACTGTAATTGTGCCATTAAGATCATATTTTTTTCAAATTATTTAACTCAGTTCATTGTCAAATTTAAAAGTCTCGTAGTGTGTTCTGATCAATGTATAGTATAGACATGGAAAAAACTTATGACTGCATAGTACAAACAATATTTTCTTATGCAAAGATTACTCTTATTATATGTTGCTTTTAAGCTTAATGCAGAATTCAGAAACTTATTTTAAAATGATTTTAAACTTCAGTTTTTATTAAATAAAAATATTTTGTGTATTTTTATTCCTTCTAAATAAAATATAACGCTAAATTTTTGACCAACTATTTAGTTACAAAAAATACCGAAATAATAAAAAAATATTCAAATATTTATTAATGGTAATAATAATTGACAATAAATTTACAAACTGATTACAGAAAAAAATATGATAAATATTTGCAAAATGTTTTAACATTTTCAATGTTCTAAATGAGAACTATTTACATGTTCATCTAGATATTGTGTTCATAAGTGCCCCATCATTCACCCCAGAGCTAACTTGCAGAAAAAAATCTTAATTTAATTAAAAAAATAAAATCTACCGACTTGTAAAGTTAGATTTAAGATTTTTGTACCGATGTCTAACATAGTTAGGTTTGATTTTTTTTTTTGATAAACTAAATTGTTTTTTGAGCGAGAGAGAGAGAATCTTCGGTCACAAACATAATTTATTTTTTAATTATAGTAAAAATAAATTCGTAATTGATAACACTAAAATTTTAAATGCGTATTTAGTCACATTTTTTCCGATATTGTTACTGTGCCTCCTAAAGTGTTATCTTCGTTAATTTCGTTAGTGTTCATTACTTATTAAAGCATTTATATTATTTTTCTATAGCAACACAGTGTTGCTTCACAAACCCAGCATCCATCTAAACTGATACTTGAAATATTCCTTTCATGATTAAAATGTGTAAGTAATTTATGGTTGAACTTATGACTAAAAATTATTTAATTATTTCCCCTTTACTATTAAGCTCTTCTCAAAAATAAATTCATGTTTCGTAACTTCCCTATATTCCTTGCAAAAGCAATATTTTAATCTGGAATGCTTAATAAGTAAAAATGTTAATTATTCCGAAATAAAACCCCTTCTTAAGCGAAACCTCAAAACTTGTCTGCCTCGGCGTTACATATATGTCCCCTTCTTCAAACGACTACCTAACATATTTCACGAAAGCGTGCTTAACTGAAACCGTAACTCATAACTCATTACGCCTCATAGGAACTCATTCTCAGTTAAGTAATTCTCCGCTTAAACATTCCGTGTTCATGTACCATTGTTCTATGCTCGCGACAATGTTATTGAATTATCTCACACTGAATATACAAGGAGGTACGGCTGAAGTTCTTTTAATTTGATTATCCCACTATTTATACTTCGGAGTTTTAGACTGGAAACTACTACAGTGCTACTACTTTCAGCTACCTGGATTGCAATTATTGACGCTTAATTTTACTGTCTAATGATTATAGACTTTATTTAAAGTAATGCAGCTGAATTATCACTTTGCTGTTAATTAATTAAAAAACATATATACGTTTTTATAAATATTGAAGTTTTGATTTTCATTGAACGTTGAACCTCATTTAAAATTCAAAATGCTAAAAAAGGTTTTTAACATTTATGTTAAAAACCGCATGATATAGCATTATGGAGCATGATATAAATAAATCAAGCATAATAATATATGATGTATCTTTCCTTATCTAAATTATCAACACTTGGCTGTTAATGAGTTAATTTTTTCCCTTAAATTGGCTCTTTTGAACAGTATGAGTAAATTTGAAATTTAAGTGATTACTTTTTATTACTTTTGTTAGAAAAGTTTAATACAACGTTTAATTTAGAAAAGCATGGAGATTTTTAGCGTATCGAAAAAATTAGTTTTTAATCAAATGTCGCGTACTAAAATTTTGACGCATCTTTTTCATCGTTTTAAATATATTTTTTAAAATATATTTTTATTACCCTGATGTTTTTTATTTTATATCAGTGCCTCATGAAAAAAGACATTGAAGTACATAAACACATTTTAACCTTGTTCATTAACAAATCACACCAATGTTACGGGGAAATTAGCCATTATCTAAACCAGATGAGACGCATTTTGACTTGTACTTAATTTTGAAGATATTATTAGTCATAGGGAGTTGACATCTATTTCTTCCAGATCTTAAAACCTTTAAAATTGTTAAAATGTAGGGAGACCAAAAACTAAAAGGGAACTGATCCCACAATCCGTTTATAAGTTAAATGAAAATACTGAATTTCAATTTTAAATTATAAACTTATATTAAAGTATCACAAAAATACTTTTAAAGACCATTTTACTGATTTCTTTTCCTGAACTGTTCCCCTAATTGAACTGTATGTTTATTTTTAAAACTGCGACTAATTCAAGATTATTTCTTCGTGTTTAAAACCAGTTTACGATAGTTATTATTTAGTTTGAATAACGCCGTATTATTTCTCATTCATGTACTTGATTAGCATTAAGAAGGATTCTTAACTTTTCTTACAAAGCAGGGATTTTATTTATATATATATATATATATATATATATATATATATATATATATATATATATATATATATATATATATATATATATATATATATATATATAAATATATATATATATATATATATATATATATATATATATATATATATATATATATATATATATATTAAATTTTGTTTCTGTTTTCATGTACAATTTCGAGAATAAAATCCCGAACCCAAAACACACTTTTAAAATAATGAACTTTATACAATGTTGATCAAATTGCTTAGCTTATTACACATTACCAAATACAGGGAAAAGTTGCCAATGGTAAATAAAACATATAAACGTAAGTTTTTTTACATTGAAATATGCTTTGAATATCCTAAGTAGCATCATTTTGAGAACTTCAGCACAAAAATAACGCCTCTAAAACACTTCAATATTAAATTTTGATCCTCCCTCTTTAAATCCCCTTTTCTTCAAAATGCTAAGCTTAAATTCTGCCATACTCTATCACTTTTGCAATTTCTTTTCCCTTTCATTATTTGTTTTTTCGACAAAGTGGAGTCTGAAATTTACTTTTATGTTCCTTCACTTTCTCTTGACTTTCTTTACCCTTTTTTCCCCTTCAAAAATTCCATTCTCTTTGCCAAAGCATTTTTATTCAAGTGTCTCCCTCTCTACCCTTTCGTTAGTTCAACGTTTTATAGAAGACGTATTTTGGAACGCTTCCCCTTTTTATTGTTTTTAAACCTTTAAAAAAAAATATTTTCAAACTAAGTTTTTTTATGTATACACATATATGAATAATTATTATTGCGGATGCACGGATTAACCACAAGTAATGGATACTCGCCATAATCCACCACTTTGCCGATAATTTATAATCGGTCAATTTTCTCGAATAATAAGAGGGAAGCGATTTTAAATTAGAATCACTTCAAATGCCTAGAACAAGAAACTAGGCTGAATCAGTTCATAAACAATAAATAAATGTATTTTTTGCAACAAACGGTGACGCGAAATTATAGTAGTATAAATATAAGTTTGAAACGATTCAATCATTCATTTCAAGAAATATTTATTGAATTAATGCATATAAACTAAATTCAGTGGAACAACAGCCCATAAGGGCCAAGGCGTATTATGCCATCTCAGTCTTCCTGACCAAGGAGCTCTGGAATACTAGGCAGATGTTCCGGTTAGTTGGTCAGCCGAACGTGGAACCCCCAGGATTTAGTTCCTAAGCACGCTTGGTGCTCATTTTATTGACCCATTGAAGAGATGAACTGCTGACTCGATCATGCCCGACACGGGAATGAGCCACTGGGCTTCATTAATGCATATTTAAAATAATAATTTAAAAAAAAAGTTTGTGGAAATGCTCCAATTCAAGCTTCTTTTTTTTTCAGTTACTATAGTCAGTATTTATGCACACAATTGCGACATTCACTTTGTAATTTTATTTTTAAATCACTGCTATTTGCATTCAATGTACCATTTAGTATTAATAGACACGTTTTGATTTTATTTTAGTTTTATGAGCTCTGACGCAGTGTAAGTTTTTAAATGCATTTACTTTTTTTTATATTGATCTGAAAATCTTCCATACATGCAACGTTGTGCACATCTAATTTGTCAATACATTTCTCTACATCCTACATCCTAGTTTCAGCATTGTGCTTAAAGATTGCTGTATGGCTTTTGTAAACATAGAAAACCTGTATTTAGAGATTGCTAATAGTCGAAAAGGCGTTGTGAAGCTAAAAGTGTCTGTAGACAACAATCCATACTTTTTTTAAAGTTCATATCTACTTAACAACAAAATAGAAGTTATACCAATAAAAATAGCATTTGGTTACGAAATTTGAATAAAATGTCTAAATATTTTAAAGAAATATAGAAACAAAAATGATTGTTCCAGAAAATAGACAAACTACTACTGAATTCTGGAAATTGCAATTTAAAATATGTTGATGGAGAAACTGTAATAATGTTTGATTTATTGTCATAATTAATCTGCAGCCGAGGGATCAGAATCAGTTGTTATGTCTTGCCGATTAATCGGTAATCGAGAGTTTATAATGAGGGGAACAGTTGCTAGTGGCTGTTCAAATTAGGCAAGTATTTAATAATCGCTCCTTCTGATCATCTTCTATAGGGGAAATCCGGGAAACGCGAATACCTTAAGCTTTTCTTGATTATTGTCGTTTAGTTATAACTTTAGAAATTGAAACAAATGTTTATAATCCGTCTTCATTTAAAGAATTTGCGTAATGCCATGACAGTTGTCCTTAATATTAATTAAACTGTTAGATATAAGGCCAGTTTTCAACAATGGCATGAATATCCACTTTGCCCAACACCCCGGGTAAAGTGGATTCGTTACTAGGGCAAAGCGAACAGCAACATTATTTGTCATGAAACTAAACATTGAAAATAAAATAACCATCGAACATTAAAGGAACATATCAAAAAAAACATTTTTTTTGCTCTAATGCTAATTATTATAATTATTGCAAACAAAGAAATTCAACTTAAAAATAAAATAAACGTAGAAAATAAAAGAAACATATTTAAAAACATTTTTTTGCTGCAGTGCTAATTATTATTGTTATTACAAACAAAGAAACTGGACTTAAGAATAAAAAAAGCACCAAAAATTAAAGGTTCATATTAAAAAGCATTTTTCTACAATACTTATTATGGCAGTAATTATTGTAACAAGCAAAGAAATTTTTAAAAAAAAGTTAACTTCTAAAATTTAGGAGCATATTAAAAAAAAAAAAAAACATTTTTCTGCTACAATAGTAATCATTGCAGTTATCACAAACAAAATTATTACTATTCTCGAATGCTGAACACTTTTTATGACACCACTGACTACAAATACGACATTGTATAAAGTTTTCCATTGGTTGATTATCTTCTTCAATGAACATTTCATCACAGAAAATGCGCCTTGCATCATCAAATTTCTTTACTTCCTTCTTCTTATCATTCTCTTATGCAGTCCTATGTTTTGAAGCAGAGATTTTTGATTAGTCTTTTTAGTACTTGGTCTTTTTAATAGTCTTCTGAGAAGCTTTAGTCGAAACATCATCTAGTTACTTCATGACAATCTTTTTTGATTTTTCAAATTTTTGTCTTTAATTGTCCTTTACTGGAGTACTTGTCTGGAGTGTAGATCTCTGTAGTTATTGTTTACGTGTTGTTATTGGTTTTACAGGCTGAGGAATAGGTAGTAAAACTGAAGGACTGTAGTAGATCGTAGAACATCCAGGTTTGGGTGAGGCGGCGGGAATATCATTGGCTTGGACTTATTCTGTTGTTTCAGATCCTATGGAAGTATAAGGACGGTCTTCAATGGTAGTATTGTCTTGAGATCTTAATATTGAATGACTTCCAGGTTCGGATGGAGTGACGTGTCATGACCGGGCAAAGTGAATATGGTATTCACTTTGCCCAATCCGATTTGCCATTCAAGTACATTTTTGAGGCTACTAAAAATTACTAAAAAACCAGAGCATCTAAACTCGTCGTCTACGAATAGTTGAAAGCTACATAATCGTACATCAATTCCTACTCATAACAAAGAACATGTCACAACCACTTTATGCCATGTATCCACTTTAGCCGGGTTTCTCCTACAGGGTGTTCCGTTTTAGCCTGAAAGACCTTTATTTTCGCAACCGTTAGTCCTAGATGTATACTTCCAATTGCAAAAATGTTCAAAATCAGATGCAGAGTTAAGACAGCAAAAGTTTGAAATAAAAATAAAAATTTGTCAAAAAATACAAAATTTAACTTTTTATACGGCCACAGATCCCCGAACTTACAATTAGGGAAAAAATCTCCATTGAAAACTATTACTGACACAAAAAAAAATTGACATTTGTGCGCCGAAAACTCAAGGAGATATTCCATTTCAAAGTTTTAAGGGACCGTATAGAAGATGAGATTGGAAATTATCGCCCTTTCAGAAGAATGACAGGTCGTCAAAGTAAGAAAAACAAGGTACTTATATTTTACATTGCTATTCAAAAATAAATGCAAAGGTTATGCCGTGATCCGCAAAAATACACTACAAAACCTTGAACAATTTAAAAAACCGCACTCTATGCACACATATAATTTTAAACACTTGTTAACATTTATATTTTCCCCCAAAAGTTGTTATTGACAGCGAGAGAAAAGCGGTATAAGTCACAAGACGCTGCGTTACTTATCTCGGTGAATATTGGTAGTACTAATTTCAAACTTTTTGTGTTAGAATTACTTTTCAATGGATATTAATTCCCTAAATATTAGTTAAAGGACCTAAGGCCCGTATAAAAAGTTAAATTTTGTATTTTTTGACTCTAGGACTAACCGTATGCATCTAGGACTAACGGTTGTGAAAATAAAGGTCTTGCAGGTTAAAACGGAACACCTTGCATATTAATTATTAAGAAAAACGAAGTTACATAGTAATAAATGGAATAATGAAAATATAACAAGTAGGAAAAGAAATTGATATCAATTCATATTTTTGGAAAGTAATTATTTGTATAAAGATCTTTCGCAATTTTTAACACATAAAAAATTGAATATAAAATCCGTCATTCATTCGTTTCCATTATTTTAATTAGATCAGTATTTTTCATCAGTTCATTTGTTCATTTCTGTAAATAGATTTTTTTTAAACTGCAGTCACTTAAGCGAATAGCTTCAGCGAAAAAAAAAGCCAGACTGCTTTTTCTGAGAGAACATGTAACAGATTTTCAAGCATTAATTTTGATTGCTTTTTTCTTTTTAAATTCTGCGATCATTGTCAAATTTATGTATTTTAGTTCACATTATTCATAGTTAAAATATTTTAATTAATGTTTCTTTAAAACGTTAGTTCTGAAAGAGTTTTTCTTTTTATTTCACCTTTTCATGTTTTTTTTTTGCTGTGCGTATGTGTTTTAAAAGTTTAATCAACCAGTTTTCAGGTAAAATGTAAAATGCTTTTGTAATCGTTTCTTTTCAGATGGTTAAAATGTTTAAAAATATTTTCTTCCATAATTACATAAACATCTCTTAGTTAAATACTTATTTCATAGAATTACTCATTCCAAATTAGCATTTAACAACTTTCAATTTGTGAATCTAAAAACTCCATGGGCAAAAAAAAAAAAAAATGCAACTCTTCCTAATTTCTAAAACTACTGTTTTATTTTTACTCTCTTTAAATGTTACAGTAAGTGATTTAAGCATTTTTTTACTTCATATAAGTTATCTGCCCTACTTTAAATAAAATGAACCTTGCATTGTTTTACAACGTATTGTATCATTTGATACACTGTCTTTTGGTTTCTGTAATAAATAAATAATTGTAAAGGTAAACTTCTACCATCATTACTACTAAAAACACAAGTGACTGGGTACTGTAAATTCTTAATACATCTAACAAGTATATTTCTTGCATTGAAAATAGGGAAAACGCCTAAAAAATAATCTTAGCGTGTTTTCACTTCTTATTTTTTAAGAATAATTCGCATAGTGAAAAATAGAGAGATAAACAGTTTGAACTTTTAAATATTGCATTTAAATGGGGGTTTTTAGTACAAAGTATCAGATCTTCTTAATGGCACTCATTTTTTCTTTACCAACCAACTTTATAGAGTTAGTTTTGTAAGGAAATGACTGCTAGGGTGTTTTGCTGCTCTAAAACGAATAAACTCCAATCAAAATATCAAGAAGTAGTTTCACTCCTTTAAAAAATCATAGCTATGTCTTTTGTTAGATATAAGTACAAATCAAATCCTGTTATAAGTCAGAAAAAGACGGAAAAGATCTATACTTATAAAACTGAATTTCTAAAAAGCAGTTATTTTTATGCATAAAATTACTTAAGTCTTATGACAGCAAAAAGGTTTTATTTATCTTACAAAATGTTCTGCAAGATGAGACTAATTGCAATAAAAATTTGAGATAAAATAATTCCGCCTTGCTAAGTAAATGCTTTTACGAACCAAACGGTAAATTTATTTTATCGTGGCAAATAAACTAGAAGAAAAGATCACATCTAGGTTAATTAATTTATTTAATGAAAGTGGTGGTAATTAATGGATATAAATGCATATATTTTCTTGCATGCTCCAACTATCTTTCTAAAGTACAAACATTAACCTTCCGCAGTAGATAAATTTACCTTTCATCGTTATTCGGGATTTAATTTCAAAATAAATTAATTCCCTTGACTTGCTTAACAGAGCTTTTTTCAAGCGGTGCATTAGAAAATTATTTTTAAAAATGATTATAAGTAAAACATTGCGTGTAGTGGGTTTATTGGTAAATATAAAGTACAAAAACGATTTTTTTAAAGAAACATATGTTTTCAATAATGATTTTGCTTACACGTAAATCAAGTCAGTTTAAAAACGGAAATAAAAATAAGTATCCAAATATTTTAAATAAAAAAAATTAAATTTAAAATATATATTTAGCTTCTTATCGTTATTCTTAAGAGATATTTTCCTTATTCTAAACGGGATGTTTTGGGATTGTTTCCCTTATGATACAGGGAACTACTCATTTTGACAAAGATTAGGGCCTACTGACATTTTTTAACTGTTTTCCTATTACTAATCGATATTTTTAGGGGGACTGTCTTCCACATTGCAAAATCCCACGGGTGGCTAAACTAACTAATCTCTCAATATGCTAAACTAATGAATGTGAAAAATCGCGTTTATCAAATTCAATGTTTTTCGTAGTACTCAAAAAGGGCTACTAGTTATAACTTGTTCAAACGTTCGTTTTCTTATTCTCAAAGTTATCAAAAATAAATAAATGAATAAATAAAACATGGAAAATAAATAAACACGTCAAATGAAAAAAAAATATATTTAGAATTTGGCGCTCTTGAAAATGGCTAATTTTCACTTTCGTTAGTTTAGCATGGTGCCGACAATATGTCGCATATGAAAAACTTTTGAAATTTTATTCTGCGGGCTGTTGTTTTTTATATACGGCCCCAACTGGATGAGCAATCAGAAATGGTTCTTTAAAGAGTGAAGACATATTGGGAAAATAAAGGGGGGAGAGCTCCTGGCTCAAAGGAATGCGGACGACAATGGATATCAAACTTGCGTTTATTAGCCAAATGCGCTTCATACACGTTATTTACGATTTCGGACCAGTCTAGGGTCAGAATATCAAGTTAAACATTGCGTGTTATGTTGTCAAGGAAGGATGCAATGTGAAATTCGCGGGGGAGGGGGGGGGGGGCATGGTTCATACCTATGAAGCAACTAAAGCGGAGACTTTTTATGGAACTTGTGATTTGTGGTGTTAATTGCTGGTAATGCGTTTGGCAGTAATTCGTCACATTATGCTAGAAATTTATCTGTTTTGTTTTTTTTTCAAGGTTGATGCAATGATATCATTAGTATGTTGAATAATGATGTTCACTTGAGGCCAATATAGCAGTGTCATAGATTGTGTGATCTGATGTTTTTGCAAAAACTGTTGAGTGTGGGGAGAGGCAAACATCCTTCTGTCAGATAAATAATGTTATGAATCAAGTCATCATTTACTGTATGCACAGAGAGAGAAGCGAAGGTGTTGCGATCGCATTGCGTGTTTCAGCATTTATTTTACTATCCGCACTGTATACCCCATGACACATTGTTTACCATTCTGATCTTGAGGCAAACTTGCACTTAGTTCAAGGTGTGGTATAAGGTCAAAACTTTTTTTTTTAAGTTAGCAATTTCTGTTTGAAATATGCAAGGATGGGAGCGGTTTCTGACGTGCGTTGTTGGTCATCGGTTAAAATAGTGATTTTATTATCCTTTTTATTTCCTTTTACATAGTAAAGAGGAAATGGTAAATCAGTGTTAATTTCAATGCAAACTCAAGTGATGTTATAATTTGGCGATATATCCTCAAGCTTTTGATCTCCAAGTTTTGTCACTAACCTGGAAAAAAATATATTATTTTTCGAATCTGGTTTTAATTTGACGTTTTTAGCGATATTTAAAGAGTTATTCATTGAATCACGTTAAAATTGCACATACTGGGAAAATTAATCTCTGTACAAAGATTTTTTGCATCGGTTTACGACAAACGTGTTCCATTGTTCTAATTATGGATTCAAAGACGTGCGTTATTTAATAGATGTAAAAGAAAGTAGTGTAGTTTCCGCATCATTTTTTTCTATTCCTTTGAGAGCACTGATAAGTGACTTTGCAATAACAGCATAACCGTAATATGCTTTCTAAACTGATTTGTGAAGCCAAAAAAACATCGGAATTTCGGTATTAATTCCGTCATAGTATAATGTTCAACTGTTGCTATTCCTTCGGGATCAGAACGCTCCTCGTCTTGGAAAAGAATTGAGTCAAAACAAAAGTGATTTCGGGCATTGCCAATTGCTTCTTTTACGGAGTCAACTTGAAACCAGCGTTGCGAGTAGCTTTTAAAACGTTGTAAATAACTTTCAGATGGTAGTTGAAATTATGATGCGGACGTTGAGATGTTATATGCCATTTTAAAGACTTGTTTACTTCATTCTATTGGTGATTTCAGGAACTACGGTCATCATTCGAATGAAAGTACTTTGGGGACGATTGTTTTTACTCTGATACAGGTTTTTGAACGAACTCTTGACATTAATCTAAAAAATGTTATTTTATTTGTATTTGAGACAAATGTGTAAATAATATCCCTTCTCAGCATGTGCAAAGAAAAATGAGGTGATCGCATGACTTCTTTTTACTCAAATTAAATGTCATTTCCCCATTATTGGCATTTTTAATGTGATTCAATAGTTTACTCTCTAAGTATCACCAACAGTGGCCAAATTAAAAGCAGATTTTAAAAAAAATCGCCACATTTGTCGCCAAGTTGGCGAAAAAACTTGGCGATCAAAGTACTGGCGATATATCGCCAAGTGTCCGCCAAATTATAACACCACTTGAGTTTACATCGAAATTAACAATGATTCCCCCCCCCCCCCTCCAAAAAGGAGCAAAAGACCTCTTTAGAAACACCCGAATGCAACCAAAAGGGAATGTGCACAACTAGACTCGCTAGGCATCTACGTACCAAATTTCAATTTTCTAGGACATACCATTCTTGAGTAATTCGACATACACACGCACAAGCGGACATACGTACATACAGACGTCACGAGAAAACTCGTTGTAATTAATAATATTCGGGGGTGAGTAAAATGGAAATTAAGGTCGATTTTTGAGAGAGAATTTTTTCGTAAATACAATACTTCCTTTTTTGTAAAAGGAAGTAATAATTATGATTTTTTCTTAAAAACAGGCTTGGGGGATCAATAAACTAAATAGCACAACCATTAGACTGTTTTTTTTTTAATTATCTCGTGCTCGTGTATGAGAACGGATACAGATAAATCATTTCATACACACTAGTTTTTAGCTATTGAAAATCTAGATCTTTCATTTTTTTATTGCATAGAATTAAAATTCGTTTGACAGGATGCAACCATTGCAGTTAATTGTAATAAAATATTTAATTGTTTTCATACACGTGTACCATGGCTGTAAGACATGCCCTGTTCAATAGAGAAAATGTGAAGTTATAAATGATTATTTTGTTGTTCATACATTTGTTCACGCGTACTGCGTTAAAATAGGGACACGTGTATACAATTATTTACAAATTTTGTGCTTTGTTAGCGTCGTTTTTATTTATTATTATTTTTCAAAAAAAAAAAAGAATTCTATTATTTTTTCATTTTTTTCATTTTGTTTTTTTGGTATGAAATATTATGTGAGGACTCTAATACCTTAAAAAAAAAACTCAAAACGATCGTTTAAATAAAAAAGCAAGCATAAATTTGTGCTGAAACAACTTACAAAACAAAATTAACTACTGTATTTAATCTTGTATTTTCTTTTTAAGATTAACTATTTCATGTAAATATGTATTTTCGTTATAAAACTGCTGATTTTTTGTGACGTTTATAAAGTTTAATTTTTTTTTCTGCTTTGCTTCCGTAAAATATTCCTTCTCTTTTCCTTTCTATAAAAAAATCACTACTTTTTTTTAAAACGAAAACTTTATTTAACTACTCGTACTCTGCCTCTTTCTTTCGTTATGTTCCGTCTTCATTTCCTTTTCAGTTCCATATTTTCTCCTTCCTACTTACACTTTTTTTATTTAACAATCTTTCCCACCATTTTCCTCGACGCTTCTCTCCCTATGTTTTTTGCTCTTTCTTTTGGTTTCATTTTATTTTACATAGCTTGAAGTCGTGTTCCCGGCGCAAAAACAACCGTTTTACTTTTATTTAATAATACTATAATGTACTTATCCTTTTCTCCCTTCATTTTCGTCGTTTCTTGAATTATCATTTAATATTTAGGATTAGAGTTAAAGTAAGGTTGCAATATTTCCTGGAACTACTAAATAGAAATGTGTTTATTTTTAAAATCTTGAAAGAGATTGTTCTTTTCAAATGAATTTAAATCTTTTTTTTTTCTTTTACAAGAATTATCATCAACTTATTACTCTCTCGTTGAAATATTTTTTTTAAAAAAGTGTAGATTTAAGAAATAGGAACTTTTTATCTTACTTAAAAATTGTCATAACTCTTTCCAAAAGATATAGGAAAAGGAATCAAACAGGAATATGGAGTTTTACCTTGTGTGCAAGAATGAATTCAATTTTAGTTTATATTAAAATTAGTCCAATTACACCCAGATACCTATTTTATTTTCCCTTTTTTTTAAATTTCCCATGTCTAAAAGTAGAGTGGTTTACTGTATAACCAAGTTGTGCAGTATTTCCTCATTTTGTAGAATAACTACAAAAACGGGATAAAGTTGCGGAGTATACTTTGATATGGTTGAATTTATTGAATCTCCTCCAGTGAAAGATAATTGTTTGACTGAAAAAATATCCAGTTACTCACCAGTGTAATAAATTTAAAAAATAAATAAAAAGGTAGCAATTGTAACACGTTTCGATTATTTGCCCTCGCTCCCCCGTTATAGAAGTTTATGATCTTAAATGTGGCCAAAACTTTAAAAAAGTAATCAGATTTAGCTAAAAATTGACGTTTATAGTCGATATAGTTGTTAACATTCAAAGATATCGAGATTCTGATCCCTGTTTTCACAGCATTTTATTTATCGCTAAATTTGACGACTTAACGTAAAATGTAACCTTATATTTCAAAAACATGGATACAAAGGCAAATGATTTATGCGTCAAAAAACATGTTTTACTGTGATCTTTCATTTCCTGCTGATTTTTAAAAACAATTTTACTACACTATCAATGCGATTCCCTGGTAAGAACATAAGAGTTTTTATAATACTATCTTTACACCAGTATTCACCAGACATTTGTCTCTCGGTCAGAACAGTGAACTTGCTGAACTGCGAAGCTTCTTCAAGCGATCTGACCCAGCGTGAAAAAGAGAACTACGCTGGACGGGACTAGTTTAATGCGGGGTTGAATAGAAAAAGCAAAACCATAAACACGAATATTTGGAACCTTCCATCATTATGCCTTTGAAGATTTCATACGGAATGCTGAAAAAGTCTGCCATCTTATTAGAGAATTCAAAGATTTATTCATAATAGACTAAAGGCTGTCAGTTCTCGACTAAAAGCATATGATCTATTTCGCGGACGGCAAATGCTCTTATACACCTGAAAGAATAAAAAAAAACTAATGTTTCTAATTTAGTTCCAAAACTAAAGCCGTATGTATCTAAAACTAAGGATTTTCGAATTTCAAGGATATTTATCGGATATCCTCGAAACGTTTTAACACATGGCGAAAAGGTTGACATATATTTAGTTGCAGCAATTCAGTTTGATTTAAAGTTGGCAAATTAACTTTTAAAATAAAAATATATCTTGATATTATGTTTTTAGTAAACGAGGCTGATTTGCTTCTATGTTTGCATTCCGAAAATAACTTATAATTAGTAGGCTAAAGGTTTAAATTCTTACGCATATCTTTTCATAACCATATGTGCTTGCAAAAAAGACCGAAATGGGAACTTTCCCAATATTTAATTTTTACTGATGCAGATCATGTATTTAATTACTTAATGGTAGCACGAGTGATTTGATGTGTATGAAAATTGCGAGTGCTTTTTGACGTATTCATATTTTATTAAATTATTCTCGGGTATAAGTTAACTTTTGTTTTTCATTTACACTGGATTACCTTTTAACTGAAGATTATCACGTAGAAGACTCCGCAACAGAGAGGCAGGAAGTGTTGTTGTAGTTGTTACTTAAGACACTCGGGAACCCGCGAGCCCGAGTAGCGATGCTTCTCAATTTTAAGGCAGAGAGGTTACGGCTTCCGTTTTAATCGAACGCCTATTTCTAGGTGGAAGTCCGATTTGGCTTAGAGAACACGATAGATGGCACCACCATCTACGGACAGTTCGATAATTTAGAACCAGACCAGAAGCGACTAACTTTCTGGTCTAGCACTCCCAGAGGTATCGTTTCACTTGGAGGACATTGCAACCACGAGCATATTTAACGTCACCCAGTCACCATTAATGACGACGGTGGATCTTCAACCAGCGAGGATCAAGCCCGAGACCCTCCGGCCACAAGTCTAATGCCTTACCGATCAGGCTACCACGCAGTAGAGGAGGTCACGGGTTCGATTCCAGACTTCACCTGACATCTGATTTTCTTCTCTTTGTGAATAAAGTTTTATTCTCTCTCGTGCTATCTACGACATGTAGTTCTCGCTGCGAAGTACGGTAAATGTCAGTAATAACTTAAAAATGTTTGTGTACAAACACGAAGAGTTTCTTTTATCTTTGCTTGTTCAAGAACAATGTCTGAAGTAATAATTAAACCACTTTTCGTCGTGAACATAAAAATAATTTTCCGAATGCTACTTAACATAATCATAATGCCTTTCTCCTTAAATCCAAGGGAGTACGTTTTACCCTTAATTAATCTTTATAAACAACTCGGCAATTAGAGTTTTATCCTAACTGCGACATAAACCTTTGAAACGGGCCTTAAAAGAGCATTTTAAACTAAATCGGTTCGCTTTAAATATTATGCTCAAATATCCAGTTGCTTTGTTGACCATCAAGATTTCACTAAATGCCGCTAATATTATCTCCCGTTGCTTAAATTATAATCTGCTTTTACGTGAGTTTACACATCGTTAACTACATTCAAGTATTTTTAAAAGCCCCATATTTTACACTTTTGTCCAAGTTAAAACTTTTCTAGATTTTAGTGTTTTCTTTTAGGTTTCAAAATGAAAATTTAAAATATATATGTATATATATTTCTTAAATCAACTTAATTCAAACAAGCTCAATTTTTTCGCAAACAAAGGTTGTAATCAGATGATTACCCGGGTTTCTAAAAAAGAATAGAATTTTGCTTCAATTTCGGTCTTATACTAAAACAATGCTAATGAATTGCAACGTACTAAAAGTGACATATTATATAAGCTGTAGTTTTAAAATAAACTAAATGTGCGTCAAGAAATGTTCGATGAATGTTTTGAAAGATACTGTTAAAACGGCAATGTTAAAAAAAACTAAAGGTCGATTTTATTTTAAGGAAGCAAATGAAATTCTTTAATTAAATAAGATGGAAAGAGTAATGCATAAGGTAATAGAAAGTTCCACAAATCAAATTTCATTTGCCACGTTGCAATGTACAATGTGATGGTTGTCAGCTAATCGCAAAGAAAATGAAGTTTTGCATAAACATCAGGTTTTGGGAAACAGGACGAAAAATATAATTTTGATTACTTAAAATACATTTAGCTACAATGCTGAACTTAAATTTAATCAATACGTGCACACAATTATGGAATTAAAAAAAGACAAAGAAAAAACTTTCTTTGAAATGTATATTATACATTTGCTTTGTAAAATTAGCTAAAATGTATCATTTTTTCTTAAGACATTAAATGTTTACCTTGCTCACAAAAAGAGCATAACTTAATCACTGTTTCACTGTCATATGCTATATGAGTTTACTAGCTGTACCCGACTCGCGTTGCTACGCCAACAAAAAAATACATCATTATACTGATTTTCATGACAATCGGTTGAACGGGGCAGAAGTTGCTACTCTGCAGTGCCACCTGGTGGCGAGTGGCTTCAATGAGCATATTATGCACCTTCTCCGTGGAAAAATACATATATATATATAGCAATTTTCGTAATAATCGGTCCAGGTATCAAGTGAAGCCGTGACTATACTCAAATTTTGTACTCACGCAGTTTGCAAGATCAATCAATCGCTAAAAATATCAAATAGAAAAAGTTTTAAATCCCCCCGTTGCATGAAAAGCCATAAAACAATAAAGAAAGAATTTATTTGTTCAAACTCAAGAAAAATGGCAACAGCTGACTTCTTATCAATGAGATCTTTCACGCGAATTAATTTCTGCAGCTGATAATTTTTTTCGTATTTATCCAATGGATTGTGACTTAACTTGGAATAAAAAAGGAACTATCAATCGGATTTTTTACGAACTGGTCTATAAACATTCCCAGTACCAAAAATAACAATCGGTGAAAGTTTCAGCCAAATCTGCCGGGTAGTTTTTGAGTTCATGGATGACATACAGACAAACATTCTCATTTTAATATATATAGATTATAGATATAAAATTGTTGAACCTGATTATTCGTGTTTATTATTATTATTATTATTTATTAATTGTTGCAATTGGATTACATATCACCATGGCAATAATTTTAACATACTATGGCGGTTTAAATAAAAGTTTAATCAATTAGAAGTTTCTCATAACCACAATTAAAACAATTGAGAAATAAACTGTAAAAAAAAATCCGAAACGTGACTGGTTATTTCCGTGAAACGTTACGGAATTTCACAAGTTTTCACCTATTTTCTCGTAAAATCAAGTATTTTCGCAAAAAAAGTTTTCTGAATTTCTACAAGTTGTACGAATGCAGACTTTGAACTATTTTTAAGAATGTCTTTAGGTACCAGTTTAAGGATTGAATGAGCATGTTTATTAAGTGTATCGACTAAACTTTATTTTTTCTTAAGAAACATTTCCTGAGTGAAGCTTGCTTCAGTGTGTTGTAAATAAAAAGTTAAATAAATCAAAGGAATTAAACTATGCAACTTAATTTACGCTGTATGTAAAAAAGGAATTCATGAAATTTGTTCAGAAAGAGTTTCTCTTAACGAGTGGACATACTTTTTTTTGGGGGGGGGGAGGGGAGGGGGAGGTAAAAATACCCTCAATGTAATAACTAGAGTTAATTAAAGGTGTTTCTCTTCTTTTTCAAAAATAAAATACAAAATAACTACGAATTTTATTCCGCACTTTCAGTATAAAGAGAAGAAAAATCTTCAGCCCTCAAACTTGAAATAGCAGTACGTTTATCTGAAATCGCAGTCATATAATTAATTGTGCAATATATTCCAATTAAACAGCTAGATTCGTAGTCTTTTACAAGAAGATATACATTTGAGACTGTTCTCATTTTATTGCCAAAAACAATATCACATTGTTAAACTGAGAGTTTTCTAAAAGAAAGGCGTTTTAAAAAAATATTCTTTAATTGACAATTGACTCAGTTTTAAAAATAAACATAATGTGTCAGAAGAAAAAATACTTTTTAAATTTTATATCCCGTTTTGGACCATGTTTTTATGCTAAAATAATTTTGACCCACATAGAGAAATAAATTTAATACTGAAGCTAAAGCAATACTAAAACTTTCGGATATTTTGAGTCAAACTTTGTAAGTTTCTTTGTTCCACAACTATTCCATTTAGAGTTTTTTTTTTTTTTTTAAGTTGACTGAAGCTTAATAAAAAATAATCATCGGGTCTGTTTTTTGTTAGTTGTAATTTTTTTTGCATTCATTCTCTAGCTTTTTTTTTTTTTTTTTTGAACCGTGTAATTATATACTTTGCTGCTATGTTTACGTTTTTGCAATGAAATTTTGAGATACGTCAATCCAAAACACTTTTCTCAAATTTTATTGTATGCGTGGCCTACTTTCTTTTTCTCCTCTTTTTTTTTTTTTTTTTGTTTGTTACTTATTACTTACTGCACAAGGGGTTCGCCAACTTTTTGCGCATTTTACAAGGGGTTCGTGGGAGAAAAAAGGTTAAGAACCGTTGCTCTAATGCTACTGGAGCATAGGTAAATCGGAAAAAGTCTGATCAATTACATAAGCAGACTTAATTTTTCTAGAAAGTTCCCGAGACATGACTTGCTTTAACAGGGGATAATTCCCATTTCTTCTGAAAGTTTCAAGGATAATTTCAGAAAGGTTACTGACGTTTGGTGGAAAGCGTTTTTGGTTTTTGCAAGTTATGTTACTCGCAGAAATTGGGCTCATCAGCCTACTTTTTCCAGGAACGTTTCTGAATCGTTTTATTAGTGTATGTTATAACGTATGAAACACATTATGCACAAAATTTTAGTTCTATGATGTACAAAAGTTGAAGAATTGTAGTGAACTATTTAGCTATATTAATTAACCTTACAAAATATTTTATAAATATTTTTGTGAAAATACTGAAAATTGCGACTCCATAAACTTTAAATATTTGTTTCATGTTAATTTTACACATTTAATATGTGTGTGACCAGCATAAGCATTCAATAGTAATCCAGCTGTTTTTAGGAATTATGAAACTACATATCATTTCTTGACAAACACTATTCAAACCTAGACGTTCGAGGAAAAAAAACGAAATATATGTTATCAATTGTTTAAAAATCCTATTTTATGTGATGTATATATGTGTTTAAGTCTGCTGAAAAAAATAGGCTTGAGAAATATCTAGTCATAAAATATTTTGTATAAAAGCGTTTGAAATCGAAAAGAATTTTCTTCCGAGAAACCTTATGAAATACTCAGTAAGAATTGTAAGAAGTGGTTATAAACAAATCTTTTCTTTATGTTATGAAATACTTCAAAGTAAATATGTTCCCCGTAAGCATTCTCGCGATTTAATAATGCATTCTTGGGAGATATAATAACTTTTTAAAAGCGTGATATGTTTTTTAGAGTACTGGTAGAACAGTTTAAAAAGCTGAATTGAAAAGGAGAATGAATAAGCTGTCAAAGAAAAATATTTCAATCTGTCATAAAATGTAATATTAAAATATATATATATGTATATAGATTGATAGATACATAGATAGATACACTCATAAATACACATATATAAATACATATATATGTATGTATATGTATATATGTATGTACGTGTGTGTGCGTGTGTGTGAGCAAATATATTAAACTGGTTATTAAACTCTCTCTTATCAGTTACATCGTACTAATTTAATGTATCATTTTAGTATAATGCGTGTAGTTTACCGCATTTTTAAAAATTAATTTAAAAAAAACAAAGTTCAATGACGCGTAAATTTTGTAGAAACAGACTGACGGAAGAATTAAGAGCGAACACCTATTTTTCTAATATAATAATAACAAATAATTGCCTCTATCAGTTTAGTTTTTATGTGCCTAGATAATTATATTTTTCAACCGCGAAAACAATCAGTTCTTCCAATTGTTTTTGAATATTTTCAGCACAAAGGTATTTATTCGTCATCAAACTCATTGTAGTTTAAAAACACCTCGGCAGACTCGAAGAGAGGTCAAGTCAGCCTAGTTGGAAACTAGAGGCCTGGGCCTTGGAGAGGGCCCGGCTACACTGTCACAAAAGAAAAAAGGGGAAAAAAGAGAGAATAAAAAATAAATTATTTCCGTCCCATTTTCGGATTTTTTACATATTTTCTGACACAGCCCGTCAAATATAAGTATGCTTCGCATTTTGACAGTAATGTGGCGGCAGAGCAGGCGTAATTTGAATGCCATTTTATAGTAGCAAATAAAATCTCTGACTTGGCCACACCTATCATGGCCACAATTTTGACCTACGCCATCGCTTAGCACGGGGAATTCTGTGGTGGCAAATGGCGGAACTATTTATGACACAAACCTCGTACAATGTTCGAGAAAAATATTTTACAAAGAAATAATTAGTTAGTTTCAATACTCAGACATTAACTGGTTATTCATTAATTTTAATAAGAAAGCCAGATATCCCTAAACTACAAAATGATGCTTTTTTTTCTGAAAATTCGTTTTTTGATTAACTGTATTTGAAAAATAACGGTTGTACATGAGATTAAATGTTAATTACATACCAATAGTAGTGGTTTCTTTTACAAAAATATACCGTCGTTGCCTGCTCTTTTGCATGTAGATATACGCGTAAGTACCAATAAATAATTGATAAAGCTCATTTCTCGATAATTTTCAGATTAAATAATTTATATATACTTTAAAAAAGTGGAAGTGCCCACTTCAATTATCGAATGAAGTTTTGCACCGCGTTACGATCAGAACTAGGTTTTTTTTTTTTTTTTTTCTTTTTTAGCAATTTACTCAACCGCTTTTCTTAACTTGAACCGAACAAGATCACTTGATTTTTTCCTGAATCAGCAGCACTTCGTTTAATCAAGTGTCTATTCAAAAACAAATTTAATGATCCACCGTATATATACAAATCTAAGAGATTTTAGTAAGTTATTTTCTTTCAACCATGTCTTTAATCTCAAATTAATTTAATTGCTTTTAGAGCTTTCGCTTGAGTATGAACGTTTTGTTTGTTAATTCAGCAGTTTTCGGAGTAAGCTTTCTACTGAAGATTATTTGATGAAGTAAAATTTCATTTCTCTGTACGACTTTATTTAAAGTAAAAGCTTTTCTCTGTGAATAGTACATCGATTACTAACATTAAGTAAAAGGTCCGTTATTTATCTCGGAAAGAATAATCAACAATAGATTATTTACTTTGCTTTGATCTTAAAATAGATTAAATTTTTGTTTCAGCATCTAAATTTGGTTTTAAGCGATCTAATTAAGGCAGTTCTTAAACTTACTTTGCTTCTTCGCGACTGTATTTTTTAAAAATCTATACAGTGAAACTAGTATAAGTTGACCACTTGTGGTGCACTACTATAATGGTCAACTTAAAGAGATGGTCAACTTATAGAGGTTAAGTTAGATAATATAGATCTAATTATGTGCCTCAAAAAGTTTTTTATTTGTATAAATTTCAAAAAAGAGTTTATTGTTTTGTTTAGTTTTCAATTTTTGCACTGATTTGATAAGTCTGATCTACCACCTCTTCATTTTCAGTCCAAATTAGAAATTCTTAGCAAATGAAGTTTAAAAAATGAACCTGTTTTTCTTACAAGGAAGATTAATGCTCTTTTCCACTTAAAACAACTGCTGCGATCTACAGTTCAGCCAAATTAAGTACCAAAGGTGAAAACCGTCACTACCTCATATGTCGTTTGTGTTAAAGAGGCTATTCAAATTCTACATCCAAAAGCCATGCGCTTTCGGTAAAACTTGTAAAATTGCAACAAATTTATCGGTTTCCTTTTTTCAACATTGATTTAAAGCTCCAAATATTTATATTTTTAAATGTTAGTTGCTTATACTATTTTAAAAGCACATGTAATCTGAAACTATTGAAGTTCAGTCAGTAAGCAGCATGACGAATGTTATTAAAAAAATGTGAATTTTGTCCAAATTATTACTACCGATGCCTAGTGGTGCCGTCTTAAAAAAAAAAGTAAAAAAAAAAAAAACAATTAAAGCTTAATAATTGGATTAAAGCATGCATGGATTTGTTTTTCGGAAAAATAAAGATGATTTAAAAGAGTTTCCTAAAGTGTTTAAGATAGAACCCACTTATTTACGGCGGTGGTGATCAACTACTTGAATTTGTAGCAAAAAAAATTATCAAGCCATGTTATGCAGATTAAATAAATGAGTTTTAAGGACAGCTTTTTATTGCAAAAATAATTCGAATAAGAGTAAGCATATTATACAGGGTGTTCCATTTTAACCTGCAAGACCTTTATTTTCGCAACCGTTAATCCTTGATGTATACTTCCAATTGCAAAAATGTTCAAAATCAGATGCAGAGTTAAGATATTGAAAGTTTAAAGCAAGAGTGAAAATTAGTCAAATAATACAAAATTTAACTTTTTATACGGGCTCTAGGTCCCCAAACTAATATTTAGAGAAATAATCTCCATTGAAAACTATTACTGACACAAAAAAAAACTTGACATTTGTGCGACCAAAACTCAAGGAGATATTTCAGTTCAAAGTTTTAAGGGACCATACAGATGTTAAAATTAGATCTTGTCGCCTTTCAGAAGAACTACATGTTCTCGAAGTAATAAAACAAAGTATTAATATTTTTCACTCTTATTCAAAAACAAATGCAAATGTTATGCCGTGATATGCAAAACCACACTACAAAACCTGGAACAATTTGAAAAACCACACTCTATGCATACATATAATTTTAAACATTTGTTAACCGCTATATTTTCCCACAAAAGGTGTTATTGACGGAGACTGAAAAGTGGTGTAAGTCACAAAGCGCTGCGTTTCATATCTCGGTGAATATTGGTCGTACTAATTTCAAACTTTTTGTGTTGAAATTATTTTTCAATGGAGATTATTTCCCTAAACATAAGTCAGAGTACCTGGGGCCCGTATAAAAAGTTAAATTTTGTATTTTTTGACTCATTTTTATTTTTGCTTCAAACTTTCAATAGCTTAACTCTGCATCTGTTTTTGAACATTTTTGCAATTGGAAGTATACATCTAGGACTAACGGTTGCGAAAGAAAAAGGTCTTGAAGGTTAAAACGGAACACCCTGTATATCTTCAAAGTGGAACGGGGCGTGAAAACAGTTCACCTCCAAGTGGTGCTCCCAGTGCTCAGTTTCTGGTATTTAAAAAATGCTGAATGTGCCAATAATAAAATTTAAGAATGTCCTGCGCTGTTAAACTAAATAGTGTACCTTCTGCTATACTGAAAAATGAACCTAAAAGCAAGTTTAAAAAAGAAAGCATATAAGTTCATTATAATATATCTTATTTCAAAATATGAAGCAAAGGGTTGTAAATCTTGGATATAGTACTACAAATGAGGGGAGGGGGGAGAGTTTTGGGCCAGAGATATGGTAATAGTAGCCTTGTCAGGTGCTGCCATGCAACTTAAATTTTGAGAAAAATGTTCAATGAAAGCCTACCTGAGGTTTGAATTGGGAAAACATGTTTCTCAAAAAGCTCCCATAGAACCATTTGTCTCTGAATGTAACATATTTAAAAATATTCTGCTGTAACAAATCGTAAAAATTGTAAGTGACAGTTACAAGATATGCTTTCAAAAATAAAAAACTTGTTACATACTTACCTGATTCATGAATTGAGTTAAAAGTTATATGCAAGTTAGATAGTACTGCCGTGTATCTACATGTGAAAGAAATGATTAAGAATTAATTTAAAATCTAGAACAAAAAATAAATAAGCTGTGCTAAGGTGAGCCACATTATCTTACAATAACTTGACCACCGAGAGATGGTGGAGGAACTGAAAGCGGATGCGGAATCAGAACAATTCATTTTGCAATAGGTATAATCAGCGTGATCTCGCGAGAAGTAAAAACTTTACTGCTTGCGCGTTGTCATGGATCCCACCTATTACAATGTGTTCTGGTTTTTCTTCCAGTTCATTCGCCACCTATATGTAGTCAAGCATTACAAATATACTAACTGCAAGGGAGACTGTGACGGATGCAAGGGGGGGGGGGGGGGTCATGACCCACTTAAACTGAAGACAAGTATATCTTCCATATTGGGTTCAAACACTTAATGCATAAAACCCGACAACAGTTACAGTATCTTTTCGAGTTATTAATTATTTTTGAAAGGAAATCTTTGAACTACTGCTTCTTCGTTTCATTGCAAATGAATTTATATTTGCAACGTTTATTCCAATTAGGTGTCTTATTCCTGGCCGATTTGGTGCTTTTTATTGACCCCCAAGCAGTTTCAGAAATTTTTCGTTCCCAAAACATTAGATTCGTTCATTGGGGGAGAGGGGGTCATTCGTCAGCATGACCCTCCCCCCTAAAATGGTTTTCTGTATTCAACTCTGAAGGGAGAGCTGCTATTTCGGGAGTGAAAGGGAAAGGAAATTGGATTTCCCCCCCCCCCCTTTACGAATAGTTTTTATTTAAAAATGCCATTTGATAATCCGTTTTCCGGGTTGTTTTTAATTCTCTGTCCCACATCTAAGTGATACAAAATTTTAGAAAGATAATGAGTGGATATACGGATATACATCAAAACACTCTTTCATTGCTCTGGTGATTCCCTTCGATTGAAACACTGCTTTCCCTGAAAATTACCTTCCCGAACTAGTTGCGGATGGCACTGCCTAGCAAAACAAAAATGGAAGTGCTTCTGACACCATTCTTGTTGATTTTAATATAAAATGACGGCTTGAATCCAAAAATGATCTCCGTTTGAACGGCTTGAATACCCACCACTTCTCGGAGACACCTCCTATTTGTTTTAGTTTTCGACAGTCTCATAGCCATTGTTTCGATTTGGAAGGTACGAAGCATTATATTAACTGTTAACAAGTTTAAGAAATGCTGGAAAGCTGAAAAGTTTCAGACCATGAATATGGAATGAACGCTTAGGGTACATTCCACACAAAAATGTTTAAGAAATATTTGTAACGAACATTTTGTCTGTTTTTTTTTTTTTTTAACATTTTTCTTACTTATTTTTCGGTGTATTTTTCGGTTCGATTTCACTCCTATGAGACTCTTGCCCCCCCCCCCCCCCCCAAATGATGTTGTAAAAATGAAATAAAAGTTTTCTTGAAATATCGCATGTCGCATATCAGTCGCTATCGCAGATTTTCATTTCAGAAACTTCCCGTGGTATTTATATTGGTTCAAGTTATCTTCAGTGATTAATTAAGATAAAAAATGAAAGAAAGTAAGCTTATATAGCATTAATGACTATTTATATTTCTGGGGATGCACTGCCTTACCTCCATTGTTTATCACCGTACAAAGCAGTGCGATGTTTTGTGACTCTTTTAATGCTTATTTCTTTGAACAGTGATATTTTATTACCTCTAAAATTACCATTACAAGAGAATTATTGTATCTGAAGCAGATATCAGTTTCCAACAAAGGAAGTATGGGAGCCCTACAATCTTCAGAAACTAAATTGTAACCAAATTACCCTGAATTCTAACGAATATATATGAGGCAGTCAGAAGCAAATGGATGTAGTGGTCATTTTCAAGTTTTGAGTAAAAAGCGTGTAAAGATAACGTCCTAGGTAGGCTTTCATTGATTCTTTTTCTAAATCATGCTATACAGAAGAAACTACCAGTACTATCTTTCGCCCTCTAGACAGAGGAGAGGTTCCTCTACTATTTGTACTGGTTATCTCCAAATTTTTCATTTTGCCACTTACATTTTTTTGCTTCTCACTGCCTCATATTTGAAAAGAAGCTCCCTTGGTGATAAAGCGAAACTTCAACAACTGGTATTGCCAAGAATTCTCAAGATTTCACGACATCCGTTTTTAGCACTTTATTCTTTATATATTTTTACTCCTTACTTCCAATTCTTATATTGATAGATTATAGATGGTTAAATTTATTAGATTGCTTTGCAAAACTGATTTTATTTCTAATTATAAGCTGTCAGCAAATATAGTACAAGACATTTTTAAAAATACTGAGATTAGTTGAAGAAAGTGATGGTTTCAAAAATAGCTTAGTTAAAATAAATTTACTCTGAGATTCGTTAATTGTTAGAGTTCAATTGAAAAATGTAATTAGAACTTACGTAATTAATACTAATTTTCCTTTATTTCATGTCAATATCGCTTTTGTGTTTTCTTATGAAAAAAAAGCTATTACAAAACACAAAATTTAAAAAGTAAATAAGTGTTGAGGATAAATATAGTAAGTTCAGATTCAGATATTAATATTATAAGTACTCGGAAGGAAGAAATGATTAACAATGTCAATTATCCAAAATGCTTGAATTAAAGCTTCAATTAATGAGATTTTTATTTATATTAGAAAAAGCTAATTGAAAGAAGAGAGAAAATTAATGTGTGTCCCTATTGGTGATTGCATTCAAAAAGAAAAAAAATACGAAACGAAGTATTGAAAAAGCAATTACATTGAATAACTTTTTTCTCTCCTTTAATGCATTTGAATGTTTTTTTTTTTTTTTTTTTGAAAATTACCACATAAAAGTGCTAAATCTGTATGTGTGCGTGCGTGTGTGTTTTTATTTGATTGCTTTTTTTACACATTTCATTTCTTTGTGTCTTGTCAACAATGCACCTGAAACGGTTTTAAAAAAGAAAAAAAAAAACGGTTTTAGTTATATAATTCTTTTGAGTAAAAAGCGTGTAAAGATAACGTCCTAGGTAGGCTTTCATTGATTCTTTTTCTAAATCATGCTATACAGAAGAAACTACCAGTACTATCTTTCGCCCTCTAGACAGAGGAGAGGTTCCTCTACTATTTGTACTGGTTATCTCCAAATTTTTCATTTTGCCACTTACATTTTTTTGCTTCTCACTGCCTCATATTTGAAAAGAAGCTCCCTTGGTGATAAAGCGAAACTTCAACAACTGGTATTGCCAAGAATTCTCAAGATTTCACGACATCCGTTTTTAGCACTTTATTCTTTATATATTTTTACTCCTTACTTCCAATTCTTATATTGATAGATTATAGATGGTTAAATTTATTAGATTGCTTTGCAAAACTGATTTTATTTCTAATTATAAGCTGTCAGCAAATATAGTACAAGACATTTTTAAAAATACTGAGATTAGTTGAAGAAAGTGATGGTTTCAAAAATAGCTTAGTTAAAATAAATTTACTCTGAGATTCGTTAATTGTTAGAGTTCAATTGAAAAATGTAATTAGAACTTACGTAATTAATACTAATTTTCCTTTATTTCATGTCAATATCGCTTTTGTGTTTTCTTATGAAAAAAAAGCTATTACAAAACACAAAATTTAAAAAGTAAATAAGTGTTGAGGATAAATATAGTAAGTTCAGATTCAGATATTAATATTATAAGTACTCGGAAGGAAGAAATGATTAACAATGTCAATTATCCAAAATGCTTGAATTAAAGCTTCAATTAATGAGATTTTTATTTATATTAGAAAAAGCTAATTGAAAGAAGAGAGAAAATTAATGTGTGTCCCTATTGGTGATTGCATTCAAAAAGAAAAAAAATACGAAACGAAGTATTGAAAAAGCAATTACATTGAATAACTTTTTTCTCTCCTTTAATGCATTTGAATGTTTTTTTTTTTTTTTTTTGAAAATTACCACATAAAAGTGCTAAATCTGTATGTGTGCGTGCGTGTGTGTTTTTATTTGATTGCTTTTTTTACACATTTCATTTCTTTGTGTCTTGTCAACAATGCACCTGAAACGGTTTTAAAAAAGAAAAAAAAACGGTTTTAGTTATATAATTCTTAACGCTAACTTTTCTGCTCAAATGTTTTTAATAAAATATTTTGAAGACAGAGAGTTGCCTTGAACTAAAAACATAACAGCATGTTCTTTCCCACTAAATAAAGAAAAAGAATAAACTTAAAAAACATATTTAAAAATGTATAATCATAATAATGATTGGTACAAAAAATAAATCCGTCTGCATCATTTTTCAAGACTTTTTTAAGCTGTGAAATTTGTGTTTTTTCTCTGGCTTAATATGCGACACCAAATATCATAGGATATATTATACGTTATGCCTAAATTAAGTTCTCAATTTTCCTGTGTTCTACGTTAGTCTTTTTTTTTTCTAAAATTTAAATAACAAGCTGTTGCTAAAAAACCAACACAAGGTTTTCGAAAATACAGGCATAAGATATTCTAAAATATTAATAGAAATACTGTAACCATTCACTTTACTCAGTGACAATAATATATCAAGTGCATTCTAAGGTTATGTCCAATTTAAGAATTTCATTCACAGATCATCAGATATGATCGGATCTAACGATTTTCCGCGGTCTTTCCAATTTAAAAAGAATCGGTGATGCTTTGCTGAATGCACCCATTTTAACTATCTCGTCAAGAACTGTAAGGTGGTTAACAGGACATTCCTGTTTCTTTCTTCTCCCCCCCTGCCAATGACATCAAACCTTCAAAGGTCACCGAAACGTGACGAGTCGAAACCTGATTTTTTGGATACTTCTTGCTACGTTACATCTACACTATTTACTGATTTTTAAATCTAAACTACTTACGCAAGAAAACGAGTGAACAGACCAGTTTTAATCAAAAAAATCCCCTTTCCTAGACTGTTAAAAATTTAGCAAATTTTTATGGTAAATATTACTGTAAAATGGAGTGTTTTCAGTACAGAGAAAATTTACAGCAAACTGTACCGAAAATAATAAACGATTGCAACGCCAATTGATACACCACGTGACTTACAGTGCGAAGCTGATAACACCGTATTTCCTTCCACTCAATGTGTCCCAACTCGCATGGTGAACAGCAAAGCCGTCTGCTAATCCGAAGGTCCCGAGATCGAACCTAATGCAAGCATTTTGGGCTTTTTAGCCTACTTTCCCAGTAAAAGTCAGAAAAAGAAAAAAAAAGCATGAAAGAAGGCTTAATGCATCTTAAAAATATCGCGAAAAACAAAAAAAAGTCAAAAATAAATAAAATAATTAAATAAATATCGAAAAATTAAAAATTGGAAAGTAGGGTATTGAGATGGGGTCTGTCTGTCTGTCTGTCTGCCCCCCCCCCCCCGAATGTCAGGTGTGTAAACCATTCAAAGTAGGCTTTAAAAAGTTAAAAGTAAATTTTGGTTTAAAAGAAAAAATAGTACATACCCAATTACCTGCCCAATTTTGATTGCTCAAAACGAATTTTAAATGCCACCACTTTTATTTCAAACGGATAAATTTTTCTACCAATTGCATAGCGTGTGTAGTATTATTTTTAATCTCTATGAACAATTAACTAACAATATTAAACTATACAATTATTTAAATGTTTAAACATTGTTAAACTCGAAGCACTTGAGCAAAACTCTTAATAATATGTTTTCTTGCATCCTAGCTACTCGCAGTTCATTTTGCATAAGTAAATAAAACTGCTTGAGCTAAACTAACTTAGTTTCTAATAATTTTATCAAATCCTCAACCGGAACTCTTATGAGAATTCAGGAACGAGTTGTTTGAACAGATTTTGGAATGATTCCAACTCAGAGATTTTTTTTTCCCCTTTTCGTTTTCTTTACTGAGCATCGGAATGTAAGGTCTGTGTTTGGGAAATGGTATCAAATAAAAGCCGGAAACACAAAGGCGGTGAAAAATGACATCAGAGTTAAGGTGCTACATGTCTGCGTGACTTGACATGCTTTGTTATTTTATACTAAGAAAATTTTGTCGTTTAGCTCCTCCATCATTCTAAGTATTGTGGAGTTTTATTTTATGTCTTGAGCATTACATGCTTCAATTTATCTACCATGGTAACAACAAAAATGTGCAGTTAGAGAAATAAAACGGCGAATTCGAAATGCAAATTGCAGTTTTAAAAGAACCTGCTAGAACATAGAAGTAAACGAGTAGATTTCTATTTTTTTTAGCATAAATTTCTTCTATTTACGCTACAAAGACAGTAATCATTTCAACTCTAAAGCATTTGTAATTAATTTTCAATTAAAACTTGTCAATGAATATTTTTTTTGTTCTAAGTAAAAAAAGCTAAATGGAAGCTAAGGTGGTTTACAAAAAATCGTTCGATAACTTTAAGTGTAGTGTTTATTTATTTATTTATTTTTTACTTCTCACATTTTAATGGGATACGTAAGGTCCTCAAAACAATATAAATTTTATTAACATTTGATTGGCGTGTCCGATGAGTCTTCTCGTTTTTTTCCCCATTCTTAAAATTTATGATCTGGACAAATACATGCGGAAAATCTTTATAAAGAGAAAAAAACTGACATGTAACATAATTCCGTTTTCGAGTTTCGACTTATACATGAACTGTATCACCTACAGATTTTTGCGCATGTTAAACTGAATAATTGCAAGTTCTCTCACACACACATACACATTACATTTCAAAAAAAAAGTAAAAATATCGACTGTTAGGTTAGGTGCATTGTTACAGCAGAACACAAGTTTAACTCATGAAGTTATGTTTCTAGAGAGTAGATTTTCTCCCCTTTTCCTCCCGCCGATTGGTCTCGCAAAATATGCGTTTTGGTTGTCATGAATATGGCACAGTTCTTTAAAAACGTGCTTCTGTGGAGCTATAATCGTAGTATACGCGCAATATTGAGCTAACACTTTTGCTAAAGCGTAGTTTACATTCCTGCCGTTGATTTAAACCATCAGTTGTTTAGCTGATCGCATTGGTAGAACGTATGTTTAAACAAGCACGAGGTTTTGCAAGATAACCTTAAAAACAAAACCAGAAAAAAATCATGATTTAATTTCAGAATAAACGTTTCTTCCTATCTTCATTATTTCCTGATTCAAACCATAGCCCTCATTCTCTTAGTCGGAACTTCAATTTGTAAAATACAGAATGTGCTAGCATAAAACTGAACTGCTTACTTGAAATAAAGAAGTTTTCGATCAAAGTAAGAAATGAGAGCTATTTTGCAT
This sequence comes from Uloborus diversus, assembly GCF_026930045.1. Taxonomy (NCBI): domain Eukaryota; kingdom Metazoa; phylum Arthropoda; class Arachnida; order Araneae; family Uloboridae; genus Uloborus; species Uloborus diversus. The sequence continues at coordinate 175,129,808 of NC_072731.1, forward strand.
AATTTTATTTGAAAAATGGTGTAAACTAGCAGTGTATACTTTTTTTCTATTACTACCTAAAAATAATAGTGCATTTCAATCTCAAAACTATTTTTAAAAAATAAATGCAATTTTAAGTTTTTTTTTTTTTTTTTTAATAGAAGTAACAAATGGTATAAAGCAAAAATTTGTCATGCTTGCTCTGCTTGTGAAAGAGCGTAAGTTTAACCTCATCAAACGTGATTAAAAACCACTGTTCAGACTTTTTTTTTTTTTTTTTTGCTATATACCCTCGTTTTGTGAGTCTAAAACCATAAAAAATTATGTCATAATATGCATTATTCTGCTGCTGGTGGTGAAAAAGTTTTTTATTGCAAAAATATATGTACCAAAAATTTAAGTTTAGAAACAGAATGCACAAAATAATTAAATCTAGATTTATTTATTTTTTTCAAACTGCCATTTTGCATTTGAGACTTGCAAATTAAAACAAAACACTTTAATATTATAAATTCGAAGTTGAAAAGGAAATATAACTTTTCGTTTTGAACCACAAGAACGGACAGCTCTCAATGATTAATCATTTGCTACTTATGTGTGAGATTAATCTTTTTAAAAATGCAACTTATGCAGTCATTTACAAAACGATCAGAAGGAATGATGATATATAGTAATTAATGAAGATAGGTTATTTTCAATACATTTCAACAAATTTAAATATGTTTGAAAAGAAAAATGTTTTCTGCGATTTTTTTTATCCCGTATCCCATCGGGTACATTTAGAATTAAGAAGTATATATATATATATATATATATATATATATATATATATATATATATATATATATATATATATATATATATATATATATATATATATATATATATATATATATATATATATATATATATATATATACTTTAATGTGTTGTAAAAACAACGCGTTTTAAATTCTTGAATTTGCAACTCCTGCATTTTGACTTTCAATCTTGAATCCATTCCATTTTCTTTTTACTTCCTTTTACAAAAAAGAAAGTATTGTATTCGCGAAAAAATGTTCACCCAAAAATCGGTCTTAATTTCCATTTTGCTCAGCCCCAAATGAATGTTGAGTTTTTTTTTTTTTTTTCAACCCGACCACACGTGGATATGTACCTAGGAACGTACAGACACCCAAAATATCCATTTTGACGATCCCCGAGTTAATTACAACGCGTTTTCTCGTGACGTCTGTATGTACATATGTCTGTGCGTATGTGTGTATGTATGTCACATAACTCAAGAACGGAATGTCCTAGAAAGGTGAAATTTGGTACGTAGACTCCTAGTGTGGTTTAGTTGTGCACCTTCCTTTTTGGTTGCATTCGGATGCTCCAAAGGGAGTCTTTTGCCCCTTTTTGGGGGGGAAATCATTGTTAATTTCTATGTAAACTCATGTGGTGTTATAATTTGGCGGACACTTGGCAATATATCACCAGTCTTTTGGTAGCCAACTTGGCGTCAAATTTGGCGATTTTTGTTTGTAATTATTATTATTTTTTTAATTTTTAAATCTGGTTTGAATTTGGCCACTGTTGGTGATATTTAGAGCGTAAACTATTGAATGATAATAAAACTGCCAATAATGACTTTAAATTGGAGTAAAAGGAAGTCATGTGATGCACACATCAGCTCGTTTCTGAAGAGGGTTCGTCGACTCAGTACTTCTTCGTCTGAAAAAATACTTAGTACAATTTTTTGTTCTCAATTTCATAGTTTTTCCTGCATTAAATCTGTCAATCATATGCGATAATATTGAATCAACCAGAAAACGCAGATTCATCAATTCTGAATGATGAGTGATTAATCAATTTGTCGACAGTTTTGTGGACAGGGACATAAAGGCCTCTGATGCTTTCATAGGCGAAGAGGATAAATGTGGTAATTTATTTCAACTGATGGTTATTTTCAGCAATGCCGCTTTCTCCGTCTAGAGGATTCAATCTGGCAATTAACTGCTTTCTGGAAAACGAAATCGTATACGGGAAAGTAATACTTGTTAAGAAGTCATAAGGCATATATTTTGCAAACACAGAGCAAGTATGTTTTACTGAAGTATTATTCCATATATCTGTTTAACCGTTGACGTTTCGTTGTTTTTGTGCAAATACGTTTTTGTATTCTTTATGAAGTTTCTTGTACTGAATTCATACGTGTTTATGTATGTGATAAAACTTCGTTGTTCTAACGTTGTTCAGTGCGTCAGAAAAAAATATTGTGGCAAAAATCGACAGGTTTCACAAAGGATAAAGAATTAGTTTATATCTGTAACAATTCAAAAACAACATTTCTTTCAAAACGCTCCGTTGTCGTTCTGTGACATTCTAGATATAAATGAAGGATTAGAAGTAGCTTTTCTATTTAAAAATTCGGAAACTTATTTTTCTCATCATAAACGTTTTCCAAATTTAGGAAACTAAACAGATTAAAAAACGCGTTTTGGTTTTATTTGAATTGTTTATATTCACGTTAGGATTTTTCTTCGTGAAAAAGAGTTATAAGTTTCGCTTCAGACAAAACTTTTACAATTCAAACATACTTTAAATTTGCTTCCACATAATTTAAACTAAAAACACATGTATTTGCTCCCAAAAACATGAATACAGTTTTTATTAGTTTAGTTATTAAAATTAATATTCAATGTGTTAGTGAAATGACAATTCAAAAATGCCCAATTTCTTTTATAACAATGAATGAGCGAGTAAAAACCTTTATAATCGAAGCAAAAACTGCACATATGATTCATTAGAATAACTATTTAATGGGGGTGAAATGGGCCAACCAAACATTTCCTATCTAGCATTATACTGCCGTGGGTAGAAAATCGGCGAAAATGAGTTTTCAAGATAGTTGAAGAAACGCGTTTCGGATTCAATACTAGCAAGAGATAAATGTTGAAATTAGACATTTTTCCGCTCTTTTATTTTCAGTGGAAACCAAATAAGCAAGTTTGCGCAATAAAGCTAATGTACAATAAATGACAGAATTTAAGAATTGCAGTTACTGCCCTTTACCTGCCAACGGGAGTGTTACAGCGCACCTAACTTACGTATGTAGGTATGTCCAAACCAGAAGGTGTGCTTAATCAGGTAATTTACAGAAATACATTATAGGTTAGTCAGAGAGGCTGAAGATAGATTACATTCAGAAGGCACTTCTGGATTTAATTTTTCATGATAATTTTTTAGCATTTTATGTTGTGTTCGTTTTCCTGTTGTGAAGTGTGTTCATAAAGTCACGATGTTATGAAACAAGGTTGAAAACTGATATTATTTAACTACTACACTAGCACTCGATTAAAACAGAGAAAAAATAGTTTACTATGTTCACAGATATCTCTCTGTCATGAGGAAGAACTCTTTGAAAAAAATATTCGTCCTCTACTTCGAATGATTGCACATATATCTTTACTCCTTCGATTTATATCTGTATTTTTTTCCGAATGAATGGGCTTACTAAAATGTACAGTAAGGACGTAACTAAAGAGTTCTTGTTTAGTTTCTTAAAAATCTTTCATTTAGATCAACATCCGAAACAATATTTCAAGGATCAGTAGGGTGGTTCGAAAATACATGTAAAAAAAGTTTCTCCTATATAACAGGAAAACCCTCAATATTTTTAGACTTGTGGATAGTAGGGTAGACCGGGGCATACTTACGAGGATTTTTTTTCAATGAATTTTCTAATTTTTATGTTTGAACCTAGGAAACTGAAGACATTGTGGTTTTGTGAAGCAGTTAATGAAGTCAAAATTTGTATATTTAGTTGTTCCTCAGCTTGAATTTTTAAAGATAAAAAAAAAATGTTTTTTGAGTCCAAGTCGGTTGCGAAAACTTGCCCCGAAAACGGGGAAAGTTTAGTCATTGAGTGGGGCACGTTTACGCATATTAAAAATGATACCAAGGAGTAAGTGTAATAGATATTTAACCAAATTTATATATTTTATTTCTCTTAAAACACTTTAAAAATAAAAAAGTCTCAAATAATTAATTAAAGAACATTTTAAAGTCCTAAAATCATAGGACTTATTATTCGAAAACAGAAACTATTTAGTCATCTTCTTCATCATTGTTAGATTTTACTAACAAGAATAAAGTATTTATTTTCGCATACTTGTCATGGGACTGCGTTTTGACAGCTAAGACATGGAACCCTGTCTTGTCCCTTTTTCGATTGGTTGTGTGCTTTCAAACAATAGATACAAGCACAATTTTCTACTTCGTAAACAGAATCGTTCATTAATTTAATTTTTACAGAGTGTACTAAGTTTTTCCCTTTCGTAGGGTTTTGGTTTCATACTTTTTTCATTAGTGTCTTCTATTTTTCTGTTTTTGCTTCAATAGAAACTTGTAAATTTTAAAGTAATTTCTCTTTTTTGTTTTGTTCTGCCACTTTTGTATTTTTTCTTTGTAGCTTCTAACTGCTATTGTCTGAGAGTTTCTTTAATCAGAGTATCAGTTAGGATTCAGAGCATCCTTATTTTTTTTTTTTCCTTTCCTGGTTCTTAAGCTGTGGTCCTACTTTTTCAAATGGTCTCAGTTGTGGTAGTACATATGTGACGATATGGAAGGCCTGCTAAAAAATACTTGGATTATCGATAAGCCTTTTGACTATTTTGACATCTAACGTGGTTCTGTTAGTGTTTTGAACTTAATGTCTTACTATCTTTAAAATAATTTTTAAAAAATGTATTACAGGCTGAATAGTGTATAAAGTTAAAGCTGAACAATCACGAAGACAACACTATATGATTATAAGCTATAAGATACGAATATTTTACTTAATTTAAAATGAATGTTGATTTTCAAAACTAAATAACCTGAAAATACTAAATATTTAAAACAGTACAGAGCGAAAAAAGGGTCCGAGGTCCGTTTAGAAGGCCAGTGAGTTTTTGAGATTGCCTCACCCCGAGTCCCTTCTTTGCAATTATTCAAACTTTTCGTAATAATAGTTTGGAATTCTCTCCAAGTCAGGGTTCCGCAAACTTTTTCATGCATCGATACCTTGAAAGAATTTCACCTAAGTCATCGATCCCCAGCAAAACCCTGCAAGATAATTATGAATGGTGTTATTATTTTTTTTTTATTCTGATTGAATTTTGTTAAAGGAGAGTTGAGTATATTTTCGCAGTCAATTTTCACTGAGAAAGTCCAAGCGCTCTTGAAAAATCTTCAAATTATTCACGATTTTGAATTTGAATCAGTTAAGCTATCCAAGTTGCATTGTATATAAAGCAAGATTGCATCAGAATTAAAAAAATCACGACGGATATTTTTTAAACATGTTACACAAAATAAACTGCTCAATTCTGGTAAATAATAATTATAAAATTAAATATTTACCTACAGTAAGAGTAGAATGAAAGGCAATTAAACCAAAATTTGCTGTAGTTTGCATTTTGACTGCTGATTGCTACGCTTTCTTCGACCTCTATCGACCCCCATAATTTCACAAACCCTATAATAACCCCTATAGTTTGATCAACTCCTTTAAAAACAGCCCCTTTGTTGATCAGTATTGACCTTTTTGGGAAACCCTGCTCTATAGCAATGTAGGCGTATTCGCATAGCCTGACTCCAATTTCTAAATTCGCAAATTAGGCAACTGCATAAGGAGATAATATTTAGAGGTCGCAATCGCGACTTTTTGAGCAGTATTTAGTATAGTTGGAAATTAAATCAGTACATTTTATTGACATATTTTTCAAACATAATAATATATTAGTTGAAGTTTCTAGGGGACGTAGAGGGCAATGGGATTTAGATCTGTTTATAGGGTAATGAGCACTGATAGTATAACTCTGCCTAGGGTGCACCGATAAATTGTCACGGGAGGTCACTGTGTCCTTCCAAAAACATCTTTATTCGGCATATTTTGTCTGACGATTCGACATAATGATCATCATTCGGAAAAATTTGGAGTTCTATTTGGCAAAATTTGGAGTTCCGTTCAGCAAAATTATCATTGCTCCGCAAAATTTGAAGCTCCATTCGTTAATGTGAGAATTTCCGCCCTCCTGTTCTGAGGGACCCTGAACTCTGCTCAGCGTGTAGTAAACAAAAATATTCATGATCCCATGATAATTCGTTTATTTTGTTTGGTAGTGTTTTAGAATGTGTCAAAAAACAAAAAGTAAGCATCGATGATAACAAAGAAATAGGATCTTATGCAAGTTACATTTTCTTTTCAAAGAGTATTGAACATAAAAACTTTACACTAATTGGACAGAAAATCCACTCATGCATAATCATTCTTCAGGGTTTAACTTTTCTCTGCTTTTCCGGTACACAAGGAAATAAAACCTCTGAGCCATCGGTTCTTAAAATTGATTTTCTACGTAATACAAATCTTTCCCGCCCAGAGTCAAGATTTTTTTCGCTTTCTCGCGGATATTCAATAGCTAAACATGATCGCCTTCTAGACTTTTCGTTTGATTTATTTTCTTTATCCTTTGCTTTGTGACACGCAAGACACATGAACGTACACTCAAGCTGGAGAGAGAGAAAAAAAAACTGGTCCTTTTTTTCTGGATCAATAAAGTTTGGAAAACTACTTTTTCGTAATTTTGATAAAATTGCTTTTTTTACTAGCCCTTTTATGTTTCAATTTAAAAGAAAAAGATGTCTTCTTTCATTAAGATATTAAACTACAAGTTAACAGTTTCTTCTTCTTATGGGATTAATGACATTTATTTATCAGGTAAACAATGTGCTGAGATTAAAGTTTGCATAAAAAACTCCATTTTTGTTATCTTTACTCTTAAAATGTACTTTTAAATACTGGCGGTTTAAAATGAAAGTGGTGTAACTCAAAAAGTTTACAATTTTAGTTAATGGATTTCTGTGGGGTCTCCTCTTTAGTTTTTCTAATAAATTTACTAGTAGCACAAAAAGTACTAAAATATATTGATCACTAGGGGGCATACAATCTACTAACCTGAATTGCTGTTCCGGTGAGAATGATAATGGTTTTTTTTTTTTTTTTTTTTTTTTTTTTTTTTTTTTTTTTTGCCGTTGATTAGATTAGCGACCAGATTTGTTTGTTAGTATTTGAAGTGAAACTTTTTATGTGAGGGCTCTGAAATTCTGATCTTCAACCTTTTTGTGTGACGTAGCTGTTTTGTAATTGGTGCCAAAAACAGTACAAAAACAAGTTACTGTAAATTTAGTTTTGTTAAAATAATTAACAAATGGGGTAGACTTGTTGATTTTTTCCTACCTTTTTCTGGTGATGAATGTTCCGGGGAAATCGCCATTTGAGCAACAAAGAAATGGTTTTTGTAACTCATTTTCGGTAAAAGTCAAGGAAAAAAAATCGCTATAGTTCATACTTCCTGTCAATTATGAGCATGCAAATTAGAAATGATTTTTTTTTGGAGTGCCAAAGCTCTGCTTAGTTTGCTTGAACGGGCCTCACGTCATTGTTTGCTATGTGACTGGTTAATAGTAAATAACTGGAAATAAGCAAACTTTAAATCAGTAATAGTAACTATGTGGGACATTTGCTCGGGGAAAGCTGGGGTTTTTGCGGGTCAAGAAGTTTCAAAAAATGTTTCGAATTTTCTAAGCAAATGCTTTATCTCTGCCATATATTTATCGGACTTTAATTAATTGGTATAGTAATTAAAAAGTATATTAATAGTTTTTCGTTGATTTGCTGGTAAAAACACGCTTGTATATTATTATTTTATTTATTTATATTCACCAATCGAGAACAGAGCTTGCTTTGTTCGATTATCACACCTGTAAGTATTCTTCTTTAGCTTTGTTACTTAAAAGCATAAGTACTCAAAACAGATAATGTGAAAATAAATGTCAGCATACAACTGTCCAGAGTTTAAAAAAAAAATGTAAACATCCTGACACTTGAGTTTGACTTCAAAAACGGCATTCTATTATTGAGTTCGTGAGATAACACAATTTACAGTTTGACCACGGATTGTATGGAATTGGCAAACATCCAGTTAAGGCGACTCCATCTGAACGAGGGGGAAAAATAAAAATTTTAAGCGCGTATTCCGCTCATTTGAATGAGACTCTGCTTAATTTAGAGGCTAACATACATCTGCAAAATCTGACATCCCTGAAAACTAATAGATGCTTCCATTTCCGCGTGTAAACCGGATGTTTGCTTTTCCATACAATCCGTGGTTAGACAGTATCTTGCTCTGGGTAGTACTATTTTGGCGTCCGTATGATGATATTTTGTTTTTTCCAAGCTTATCTGTTTCGCTTTCATTTTATGTCTTGTGAGTAATTTCATGTCCACTTTCATTTGCATGCTTTTCTTTCTTTCGTGCTCTTTGAGAAATGTTCTACACCAAAATAAGATATATAAGCACATCCAGAAGTTAGTCATCGTCTAATCGTTATGCACATGTTCTACTGATAGTTTCTTTTCATGTACATTGGTATATACTTCCTCGATACTTACTTATTTCTGCAAAAAGAAATAAACTTAAGAGCTGTTGACGAAACACGATTTTAAAATTTAGCCCGATTTCTGCTTTCTAATAAAGTTTTGATGATTTCATTGGCTGCTGTAAACACCATCATATGAATTTTGAAAAAGTTTTTAGAAAAAAAATTTGCATGAAGTCAAAAGTTAATAAGTGAAAGTTAGTGAAATTTTAGTTGTTTTAGCTCGAATTCAAAAGGTTTTTCTCAAATAAAATAAACTATTTTTTTCGTTAAAAAATTGTTTTTTTTAATTTTTTACTATCTGAACAATATATTTCCTTATATGCGGAAAAAACAACGACTGCTTTTATCAAGTTTAATATTTAAAATTTTTTTTTAAAAATAAACCTTGTTTTATTTCTCCCTTAAAACGACACCAATAACAGCTAATTTACTAGTTATGTGTCTGATTTCCCTCTTATTAATTGCCCATAGGTAATTAGGTGTGAATTTAAAAAATATATCAATGTTTTGGAGTTAATGTTCAGTAACAAAATTAAAAAGAATCCAAATTTTACCATATTTGTGTTCTTTCTAACATATTATGCAAAAAGCTTAATCCAACTCGCTCGTGACAAGTATCATTAACCCAGTAACGAGGTATTGATGAATGAAATTTTTCCTTTAACTTAATGGATTTTTCCGATGTTAGAAATACAGCGTGTAATCATGGAAAAAGATCATTCACCTCATTCATAATGAAAGAAAAACCTAATATCTTCAACCATTTTCTAATGGTTGTTAGCTCTAATGATTAAAGTCGGTGAAATGTGGGAATTACAAACAGTTTACCATTGGGTTTTATTTGTTTTCTCAACAAAAAGTTGTAGCGATGAAACCAGTCTTAAAAATAAGTTATTCGCAATAATAATAATTTTTATCAGTAATTGCAATCTCCGTTTTTCTTAGCATAAAATATTGCTCCTCAATTTTCTTTATTCATCCTAATTAAGACGATTAGTTAAGGAATGCGGTACTTTTCTTGCGTAAGCACATCCCTTTTTCGTTGACAACTTAAAATTTACAAATTAGCTTTTTTTTTTTTTTTGGTCGTTTTTTGTGTTATGGTTTTGTATGTTGTATTGTAATTTTAAATAAAACAGTATGTTGGTGCTATATTATCATTATAAAATTTTAAAAATATAGATTTAATGTTTCGAAAACATTTATGGCTCACTATTCATTTTTTCCCGATGAACAGGCAAAACCATTTTTGATTTCCTTTTCCAAAAGAATTTGTATTTTCAATGGTTTGTTAAACTTGTATTGGCGGCATGTAGCCATTTTTCTGAATTATTCTATTATTTTTTCTCTTTCTGTTATGATTGATTTTTTTTAATGCGCGCTTATTCAGTTAAGTGTTTAAATATTTAACAAACAGTAGTGTATTTCGAAACTTTGTTATTTTTGTTTGAGACAATGTTTCCGACTTTATGAAGGATTCAAGATAATGTTCATAGAAGGTAAGGTGACATATTTTTTGTTCATTTTTTGAATTTATTTGGTTCATCTTCAATATTATGAAGGAATTCACCAATTTCATGTTCATGAAAAAAATAATGATGGAACAAACTGATTATGCATAAAACTACTATGTACTTAAAGATCGGAGGAATACAAATTTGATTCTCGTCAGCGACCTCAGCGCCAATTCGTAGAGGTTATTGGTTGGTTGATTTGATTTTATTGGCGCAAGAGCCCTTGAGGGCTATACTGCGCCAAAACTATTCTTCGTTTTACATTATTTATTTTTCATTCAAGTATACATTTAGCATTTAGGAAATGATAAAAATAAACGTATTTTGAAGTAAAAGGCAACTTCAAGCAGTTTAAAATATAAAGTCGTTAAAAAACATGTAAAAATTAAAAAGATTTAGAAAAAACGGATAAAGCCATATCTTGACAAAAAAAAACTTTGAAAAATACGATAAGGATAAAATCACATTATGACGATACAATCACTAAATTAAAAGGGAGAAACCAATCTCCTGGAGGAAGGTGTATAATTGCAATGGGGTGGGTCCCCAAGTATCTCCTTCAAGGATGGATTAAAATCATCAAAATATTTATAGCGTATTTGATTGAAATTTGGGCAGTTATTTAAAATATGTAACACTGTCTGATTCACATTACATGTAATGCATGTTGGAGCTATTTCGCGATATAAGAGGTATTTATGAGTGAACTTTGTGTGATTAATGCTAAGTTGAGCTAATAAAACTTGTCCTCTCCTGGTAAGTTGTAAAGATTTGAAACGTTTAGTCGAGAGCTGGATCGAATGCAATTTATTTTCTGTTTCAAGATTCCAGGTCCGCTGCCAATGCGTGTTAAGACATTCAGAAATAGCGTTTTTAATGTCATTAAAAGGGATAATATCATCAACCAGGATACTTGAAACTGTGGCAGCTGAGTCGGCTGCTTCATTGCCTGCAATTCCCACATGACCAGGGATCCAACAGAAGAGAACATGAAAATGATTTTGCATAAGATTTTTGTATAAATGATATGACTGAATGACTATAGGGCGGCTGTTATTATTGCAAAGAGTGATGGCTTCCTCTGAACTCTTTGAGTCAGTGTATAACACCCATTTTTTGTAGTTGGATTGGGCTATTGATTGAGGAGATGTAAATATAGCTTTTATTTCTTAAGTAAATACCGAGCAAGGTGTGCTTAATTTTTCTGCCGTAACATGACCATCAACTATTTTAGAAAAGCCGACGTGATCGTTTGCTTTTGATCCGTCAGTAAAAATGTCTTGATATTCCGAATATTTGTTTTTAATGTCATGAAAAATTTGTTGGTGAACTGTATTGAAAGTAGTTTTTTTGTGGAAAACATTATATTTTATTGTAGGAGCAATTACTTCACACCATGGTTTTATTGGTTCTATTGTGTTGGGAGCATTGAAATCAGATAGCTGCAGGCCTGACATCACCCGTCGCATTGGGATTCCAAATTTTGGAGTTACTGATGGACGTTGCAGAAATAAAAATATATTAGATGGATTAAAGATATGGAGGTGTAAAGAATGATTTATGTAAGGTTTCGTTTTGAACTAAAAATTCAAGGAAAGCTTGTGGCGTCTATTGTTTAAAGATTGTTCGTGTGCAAGAATGTTTATAGACTGTTTATAGGCGAGGTTCGGAAGGCTCCTCTGCAGATGCGCAGTGCCTGATTTTGTATTGGATCCAGGGCTTTTAGATAGCTTTTCTCTGCATAGCCATAAACTTGACATCCATAATATAGTTTTGAGCGTATAAGAGCCCTGTAAATTCTCAACAGAGACTCTGTATTAGCACCCCAAGAAGTGTTCGCTAAGACTTAAAGGATATTTAATTTCAATAAAACATTTTTTTTCTCAGCTCTTGTATTTGCGGTAGAAACTTAAGCTTTTTATCTAGGGTGAGACCGAGAAATTGTCCTTCATATTTAACAGCTATTGGTTAATTTTTAAGGAGAAGATTTGAATCAGGATGAGGATCTCATTTACGACAGAAGTGAATACAAAAGTTTTTTTGAGCATAGAAAGTGAAACCATTTTCTTCCGCCTATTTTGACATTTTATTGATAGCTATTTGAAGTTTTCTTTCAATGACACTCATGTTCGGTGAGGAGAAATAAATTTAAAAATCATCATCGAATATGATACCTTTGACAGCAGGAGGCAGTTGTTCGATTAAGCTATTGATTGCTATTTTGCAAAAATTTACGCTTAGTACACTTCCCTGGAGAACTCCTTCTTCTTAAATGAAGGTATCCGACAAAACAGACTTGACACGTACGTGAAAATTTCAATCTCTTTGAAAATTAAAGAGAGAGATGGGGAGGTTACTTCGCAATCCATACTCGTGTAGGGTTTTGAGGATCCCATACCTCCAGGTACTGTCATATGCTTTCTCTATGTGAAAGAATACGCTCACAAGATGTTTTCGAAAAGAAATGTTTCTCTTATTAATGTTTCAAGAAGCAGCAGGTTGTCAAATGCGCATCTGCCATGCCTGAATCCACATTGATATGAAAATAGCAAATGCTGTGACTCCAGAATGTACATGAGTCTTGCGTTGACGATCCGCTCCATTACTTTACATAGGCAGCTAGTGAAAGTTATAGGTATATAGCTCTTAGATTTATCATATTGTTTGTTTGGTTTAAGGATAGGAATTACTATTGCTTGACTCCAGGATTTTGGGAATCTGTGTTCAGAATAAATTCAATTGAATAGCTGCAGAATATTTTCTAGTGAGGATCTGCTTAGATTTTTGAACATGCTATTGTGAATTTCATCCGGACTTGGTGATGTGTTTTTTGCTTTTTTTAAAGCTATATTTAGTTCTTGAAAGGTAAATTTTGTATTGTATTGAATAAAAATGTTTGAATTAAAATCTATAACTCTTTGTTTCTCACGTAATTTGATAGTTAAAAAGTTTAAGCAATAGTTATTTACGCATGAGGTTTCTGCCAAATGATCCCCCATGCAGTCAGCCACTACTTTGTGGTCAGATAAAATTTGGCCATAGACATAGGCCTGCCACGAGACCCGCTAGATTTTTCGTCAAATCCTCCGAGCTTCGGCACGAGCTCGTTTAAGTGCTACAAGGTTTTGTGTGATCGGATAACGACGAAATATGTTGCATGCTCTTTTTTGCTTCTTATGAGTCTCCTGACAATCAAAGTTCCACCAAGGCTTCGGAAATTTGATCCTGCCTTTAGTGGTTCTTGGTATAGCAACGTTCGCTGCTTTTAAGATAATGTCGGTCATTCGCCTTACCGCTACATCGATGTCGGTATCAATAACATCTTCTGATGTTATTTCTGCCAACTGGGTAAATGCTGTCCAGTCAGCTCGATCAATGCGAAGTCGACCTTGCTAATGCTGTTAATAGCTGCAGCTCCCAGTAAAGGTAATCCGGATCGGAAAGTGGCCACTGGTGTAGAGACCACCCTGCACCGGGAAATCCCAACGTGGCAGGAAGGAAGGTGAGCAAATTGCAAGATTGATGGCATGGTAAGTTTGCGTAGGGAGATGGAAATAGGTATTTTCACCGTCGTTTAGGACGCATAAATCATTGTCTTCAATAAACGTTTCGGTTATTAACCTTCTACTGTTGGAGTTTGAAGTCCCCCAGAGAGGATTATGGCTATTGAAATTCCCCAAGAGGACAAATGGGGGAGGAATTTCATTCTTCAGTGTCTTCAATTCCAGGCTTCTCAAGTCGTAAGAGAATGGAATATATACAGAACAAACTGTGAACAGCGAGTGAAGGTGAACGCGCGCAGCCACTGCCTGAAGGGACGCGTTGATATTGAGCTAGATAGATGCGTAATCATTAGAGATCAGCAATGCCACTCCTCCACAACGACGGTCACCTGTCAAGCAGTCCTTGCGGTATATGTCTAAACCTTTCAACCTCGGTCTATCAACACCTCGGACAGAACTGTTCCTTACAGACAAAATATGGCCGTTTAGTGATATTCGACAAGATTATTTACATCCGTGACATTATGCGAGTAACTCTGACAATTCCAAGAGAGAATGGTTAGGGCCAACGAGAGAAAAGGAAGGAAATACTGCCGGAAGAACAGAGAACAGCTCATGAATGAGGATGGTCTGTCCACCCTTCATCGTCGGATGGCGGTAGGTCTTCAAATTCAACATCCTCATCTTCCTCTTGGGGAGGAAGTTGTTCGGATTTATTCAATTTAAATTTCTTGCTAGAAAGTAAAAAGTCCTCTTTTTAAAATTTATGAAATTTTAGGGGCCTCTGTTTAGAGGCTACCCCCATTTTTGCGCGCGTTTGGATAATTTTATTGTTTTCAACTGTTTTCTTTTGTTTTTTATCAGTTTGTTTGTTCGAAATTAATGTAGCTGAGTAACTTGTACTGGAATTTTGTGCAGTTTGTATTTTAATTTCGTTAGAATTTTTTTGTGATGGTTTAGAATTATTGAGCTGTTTACTTGTTGATTAGGTGAATTAGGTAATTTATTGCTGGTTATTGTGTTTACTGGAGGATCAGTGTGTGTGCTCTTGGAGTTGAATACTTTTTTTACAGCAGCAGAATATGAGAATCCAGCTGCAGGTGTACGAGATTGGACAGTTTTTCTCGCGTCTCGGTATGATATTTTTGAGTGGTTTTGATAACCTGTATTTCCTTTTCGGAGAACCATTTCGAGCTTTTTCTAGAGTAAAAGGGATGGTCTCCTTTGCAGCTGACGCATTTAAATTCCTTTGTGCATTTACTGCTGTCGTGTCCGGGCTCAGCACATCTGGCACAGGTTCCTGTACCACAGTATGACAGCTGGAGTGTCCAAAACGCTGCCATTTAAAACACCGTAGCGGATTTGGAATGTTAGGTCTCATTGGGCAAGAGAGATAACCAACTTTGACACGTGAAGGGAGGATAGGCATACTAAAAGTCAGAATGACATGTTTCGTATCGCGCGTTTCCCCGTTGCGTTTGGTAGTGATCCTCCTCACTCCACTTACGTGTTGATCTTTCATTTCCTCTATAATTTACTTCTCTGATGTAAATAAAAGGTCTGGCTCTGAAATGAATCCCCGAGAAAAGTTTAAAGTTGAGTGAGCTGTAAATGTACAAAGATATGAGCTTAATTGCTTAATGAGTAGTATTCGTTCTTCTTGTTTAGGGTGTTTAATTTGTACTAACAGTTTGCTAGTGCGTACATTTTTTACTGATTGAAACTCACCGATAACATTTATTAAAGCTTTCTTAATTGAGAATGGAACCACAGCAGTGAATGTTGGGTTTTCTTTCTTTCGATTCAAAAAAAAATTGCAGAGCTGAACGAGACTTTCTGATCCTCCCCACAAGGGGTAGAAGTGTTCTTTATGTTTTCTTCCATAAATGAACCAGATAATTGAGGGGAAAAGTGGGGTCTAGCCCCTGTGTAGCCCCCTCCCTACACAGAGGCAAGGCTGCGTACGATAGGGCTCGCCTGCTATCCCTGAAGTCACCCGTTTGAGGCACCAACTACTCCTGGTTCCACGCAACCATCGGCACGGTTGACTCACCTTGGCTTAGGGGTTTTCGTCCGAATTTGGTAAGTGCGATGAGGGAAGGGAAAGGGGGAAAAATCTCCTCCCGCCGATATTCTTTTTGACAAAACAATATTGTAATACAATATTGCAAACAATCAGAGGAGAGTTGAAGTTTTCAACGAGAGACATCTATATCTGTGCTAAGCACAGATGTGGTATCTGCAGTAGAGCTCAAAATAAGAAATTGATGATTAAAATTTTATAACTCGTTTCTTTGATTTATGACTTAATTAAATGCTCAACTTGCGGTAGTTGTTTCGTAAATAACTTATCTAAAAACTGTAAGAGAGTATTTTTGTAAATATCTTAATTTAAAATTAATAAATGTAGTTACGACAAATTTTCTTTTCAAAACCTTTCCATATATTAAGCTATTTGCGCCGTAAGTGACAATTACTAGGCATTTTTAGGGGTATCTGCTCAGATACGACAAAAGTAGCTTAGAAAAACGTGCTCAATGTATCATTAAATAATACTGAAAACATCTGCTTTCTTTGGACTTAGCTGTTTCGCTTTATTTGGTAATACAAATCTAACAGAATCTATCTTCTGAAAGATACCATTTTCAAAACTCCGGACAGTTAAAACTGTAATCCATAACAATTTTCTGTTTTTTATATTCAAAGAATGTGTTTTTTTAATAATGTTTTATTTTCTAGATTCATTTTTATCGAGCATGAAGATAATTTTGGCAGCAGACGATACTTAAATAAAAATATTACTAGCCGTAGAATGAAATGCGTTTTTTTTTTTTTTTTTTTTTTGCATGAAAGAATTAGTGAATATTTTACACGCATTTTATTTTTAGAATTCGCATTTTAAATAACCATTTAAATAGAAAAAGCTGAATATTTACTTTAACAATTATGCAAAGTTGTATTAGTTTTTATTATCAACCTGTATCAACTATTCAACGGTAAACTAATTTTAATATTCTGTGTTACAATAAACTGCTACATTATTAAATTTGCTACTTTATTAAGGTATAAAAGTCGTATCTACAAATTACTAAGGGAAAAAGTGTTAACTGCGCAGATACCACATTAAAGGTTTAGTATTTGTCACTTACGTTCAAATTGCCTTAGCAAACTAATGCAAATTTGCAGTTACGACTTTTTTCTCAAAGCTTTTTTTAATATTTCGCGTTTACAAATCGCCAAAAAACTTGAGATTTAGGTAAATTAAATTCCTAACGACCACCTGGTGACAATAACTCAATTTTGATAATATGTGCAGATACCACATCTGTGCTTAGCACGGCAGTATAATAATTTCTCTTATAACAATGAGATAATTTTTTGCAGAAAGCGTCTGCTTTTAAATAATGCAGTAGCCAAATTAACAGTTTTCGACCCTATTTATTAAGTCGTACAACCCCATTATTTTTGCCAGTCATGGTTTTTGATTCATTGTGACAGAAATCAACGCAGTTTTTCTTTGAACTTCATTTATTCTTTTTAAGAAAACAAAATAAGAAGACCAAGTACTTACTGTCCTGTGTCACGTGCTGGAAGTGCATTTTTTCCTGCTCTGTATTACGTGCTGGCAGTATATTTTGTAACAAAAGGTCTTCCAATAATAAGTTTTCGTATTGATATCAAACAAAGGCTATTAATATTGAAAATCCTACTAAATTCTTAGAGTCATCTATTTGTAATGAAAATTTTCTGAATTTAGGTTAAAAATACGTTGATTTTTTGAACTGACTAGCCCGGATATGAAACTTTGAATTAGTAAATAGAAACGAGAGTTACTCGACATTATATTTATTTATTTATTTATTTCGAAAAGTATTTTTTAACCGGTTCTTAAGTAAATAGTTTAAACGTCATATAAAAGGAATGATGCAAGTTTTACGAAACCCTTGAGTGACCAGCATTGAACTCTGGCGTCCCGCGGAGCAAAATTTTAGAAACGCTGTCTTTGATCATACATTATAACAAAACATATAATAACTAAAGAATTCACAAAAATATGGGGGAAGAGAAAATTTTGTTTGAATGTGTATTGATGAAGTAATCAAACATAATTTAAAAAATATATTATGTAATTAGCAATTAGAGAAATATTTAGAAAGAGAAAATATTCGTTAAAGTTAATGTAAACTTAAAACAACAAAGGTTTGGAAATCAGATAAGTTTATTTGAAAAAGCAGTTTCACTTCTAAAAATCGGCGGTTGACTTGAAATAAAAATTTAATCTTTAAAGCAAAATCAAGAAGTTACGTAACATAAGTCCGATTTATTTATTTTTTAATGTTGTGCAATAAATAATTTTATCATCCATACTTAAGAGTTGTATTTGCCATTTAAAAGATTACTTGCCATGACAAAGTTTTCTTGAAAACCTTTTAATTTTCCCCTTCTCAAAAGCAATGTTATGAAAGTACTCCTCTGTTATTATTCTGTGCAAAAGCAACTTTTGGGTAACATTTTTCTGTACAAAATTTCATCGAAAAGGCCGATTAAATAAATTATTATTTCATTTATAAGCATTCTGATCAGCTAGCAAAAAAGAAGAAAAGAAAAAGGAAGTGTTTGCCTATTATAAAAACCAAGCTTAAAACAAAATCAGGCTAATATTTCACGGATATTTCTTTGGAAAAAAATGTCGCCATTTCTTTTTCCCTTAAACAAGATCTTTTGATTTTTTAACAGTGAAAAAGAACTGAGAACATACAATATGTTTACAAAAAAATCCAACCTAAAACTACAAATAATGAAGCAGTTTTCCTAAGTTGTTTTTTGTATGTTATGAGTAACGAATTCAGTTTTTCTCTCGCGGAAACTAGTATTGTAACAAAAAATGTATAGATTTCAATTTAGTTTGATTTTTCGTTTCGCTTTTTGCGCCCGAGTTAGCTGCTATAAAAATATTTCTTTTGAAAAATGTGCTCTCTTTTTCTGTATCTTTTTTCAAACCTTTTCTCCAGTTTTTCAGTTACTTTTACAAATCCTTTCCTTTGTTTTACGCAGAAAGTGTAACCAATGTGATTATAATATAAAATCCGTGCAATAAAAGCAATATAGGCTGATTTTGGTTTTAATTTTACCAACTGATGCTTAATGAAATTAAAATCTTGTCTAATGAGATTACTTATTAGTTAATTCACTTAATAAATTAGCTTCAAGCGGTGACTACATTTTCGATAAATTACGTAGTTTTTAATTGTTTCATTAGTGTCAATCTAATTGTTTTAAATAACCTCAAGCAGGTTATTTTGATCTCCTCACTTGTCGTCAAAATAATTGATTTGTTTAGAAAAAAAATACATTAAGTTTGAAGCACAAGATTTTCTTCCAGATCTAAACGAGCTTTATGTTCCTATATATGAACATCAATTTTCTAACAGCAATCATCTCTATCTCAATTGTCATAATCCACTGTGAATTTACGTAAAATTATTTTTTTCGTCAAAAGCAGTTTTCTAAAGAAAAATGTACTTTATCGGTAAAAAACGGTGTTAAATTAAATAAAAATGATTTTAACATTTTACCTTTTTTTTAATTATACCTTAAGTATTATGATCAGCTTTTTTACTTCTACATTGTTTGAGAAATCAATAAATATTGGAAAAGTTACATACAAAGTGTAAAGGCGTTATATAATGTTAGTTTTTTTTCGGACATGATTCTATATTCTAAACCAAAACTCCATCGATTTTTTAACGATTTACAAGCTTTAAAACAACATTTTATCTATTCCAACTATTACTTTTTCCTTATTTTTATTATTTCATTCCTTTCTTCTTTTTCTTTTTTTTAATTTACTCTAACTATTAATACTTCTTTGTGTACCAAGGCAAAAATGTTTTTTCAGTATGTAAGAAGAGAATAATAAGAGGAAAAAAAACTAGAACAAAAAAAAATCCTCCAACATAAAATTTGCAATAGAAATAAGTAAAAACAACAGTTCCACTACATCTAGAACGATTTGATGAAATACCTTACAAACTAACCTTAATTTTCGCCAGATGATAATAAAACTAATCCCACTCCCCCTAAATATCTCTTATCTTTTATTCATTGCCTACAAATTAACAGAAAAATTTATTAGTTGAAAAAAGCATGATGTGATTTTTTCAGAATGGAAAAAAAAATAGGTCTTAATAACGATTAATTTTCCGTAATAAATCTCAATCTTCGTAAATATTTTTCAGGAATAATTTTTAAAACACGTTCAAAAACTGATGAATGTTTGAATAAAAATTGTTTGATTCCACGATACATTGCTTTTAAAAGAAAATGAATTAATGTACAGACTTAAAAAGCTATAAGCAGCACAAAGTTTTCTTTTATAAGTACATTTACTTTACGCTTATTATCTTTCAAGGAAATCTGTAGAAAATCAATTGAATTCAAAATATGACTGATGATATTTCTTTTTATAAATGATGACTTTCTCCAACCACCATACTTATACATCCTTTTCAAGATTTGATTAATGATGGTTTGAAATGATGAATGTGATACAAAAGGGCTAAACAAACTATGTATCACAAAAAAATCTCATCTAAGTTACTTGAAGGTGTATTATGCAGTTTAAATTCAATAAATTGATAACTGATAACATCTTTAAGATAATTTTGTATGAAATCTGAATACTGTCTGCATTTTAGCAATGGATTTTAGATAAAAACGGCTGTTTTTACATATTCTGCCTTAAATGTTTAATGACGAAAAAACTGCATAAAACATTGGATTGAAAGCAGAGAGTTGTCAAAATAAAAAGGTCATTTATAACACCTTTTTAAAAATATAATTGCCAACTGAATAGTATCCAGTGGGTTAGAAATTAAGCTAGTCTTCCAGATTTAATCTAATATCATTACAAGGTTTGTGATAAAGAGAACTAGAAGTAATTGCGAGGAAACAATTGTATTCATGTAAATAAAATTTTGCCAGTAGATGACAAAATTATGCCTGGAATTTCGTTGGACCCACATATATGGAAACAAAGATCTTTGTCAAGCTAGAACAATAAACACCTTGTACACTAAAAAAATACTTCTGTCCAAATTTGTGACATTAGGACTAAGCGCATTTTTCAAATTCAAGCATTGAACACAACAACGGCTTACATTGGAGCAGGTATAAGTAAATGGAGAGAGCAAGTCCAATCATTGGCTTAGCAAAAGTTGAAACAAAGACCCCAAGTCATGTGACTCAACAACGACGAGTGGTTGATAATCTTTGAGTGAAACAAATGAAAAAAGCCTTGATTTCTTCCAATGTTTTGCTTTAAAATCTGTCACGTGACTTGAGTTCTTTGCTTCACGAATGCAAGTTTGCATCCCTTCTATTTTATTTCTTCTCAGTGCTGCTCACACTGGTCGATTTTGCGTCGATTTTGCAAGCTACATACCACCTAATCTTAGAGCAGAAATCAAAATGGAGGGAGCAAGTCCAACCATTGGCTAAGCAAAAGCTTTGGCAAAGAATTCAAGTCACGTGACTCAACAACAATGAATGGTTGGCACGTTTTGCGGGAAACCTAGCGAAAAGGATATGATTTCTTCCAATGCTTTTCTTTAAAATTTATCACCTGACTTGGGGTACGTCCTTAACGAACGAAAATCTTCACTCCCACCATTTTGTCTCTTCTCAATGCATCTAACTCAATCAAGAAATAGTTTGACTGAAAGTGAATTGTTTGATGTTTAAAAAAGTGTAAACTGATTCCTTAAGAAACTCGCTTTGGGTGCAAAGCCTGCAAAGCAGAATATTTTTCCTGAACTTTGTTTTGAAATGAACCACACTAAGAGGAATGTTTTGCGTAGTTTGTGTCAATTTAATATAACTATTTTCATATTGCTTTTTTATACGCAAAATACGAGTGCATACATGTTTTGGAGTTATTTCGCTAAAAAAAAATTGATTAGTCCGAGGAGACTTGGGCTTTCTCTCACAGGAAGGTGATGATGTATTTAAACGAGATACAAGGCTTTTGACGAGAAATTTTGCATCAGCATAAAAAAGAGGGCTTAAAGAAGAAAGGGAATTTCAAGAAAAGGTCTAATAGAGAAAAAAAATCATTCAAGTTGAATAATCTTGGAAGATGTTTTTCTATTCTGTTGCAAGATCGCGCGAACTGAGTAAAGGAATTTTCTCAAGGAAAAGGAAAGAGCTTTGAAGTAAGGAAAAAAAAGGGTAATGGATATTTTTTGTGCAACAACTAATACACAAAAACAAAAATTACAGCAAAAAGGGCTAATTTTCTAACAAAAAATTGCTTCACTTATTGTTTTGTAAATTTTAAGCACTGAAAATGTTCCAACAATTTTACCTACTCATTCTGTACCATCATTCATTTGATATTGTCATTTCATTCATTTTGTACACCAAAAAATAAATGAA
Source organism: Uloborus diversus (assembly GCF_026930045.1). Taxonomy (NCBI): domain Eukaryota; kingdom Metazoa; phylum Arthropoda; class Arachnida; order Araneae; family Uloboridae; genus Uloborus; species Uloborus diversus. The sequence goes on from NC_072731.1 coordinate 175,151,706, forward strand.
TTCGGAAAAACGCAACTTCCATTGTTTTTGCTCTGATAAATTTTAAAAAGAACAGTAGCATTTATTTGGGCTTTAGGGAAGAAATGAAAACAGATTAACTAATACGATCTTGAACGTGTCCTCATAGTATCAAACGTTTATTCATGATGCTTGGTGAGTTACCCAAGCTATAGTTAATTGAATTGGGGTAAGATTGACTGAAAATCAGCAGGGGAAAGATCATAAGAGTAAATCGGCAATGGCTAGCGGTCGTGATGATAATGATATTTAGAGCATATAACGTTAAAGTGGTGTAACAAAGAAGTAATAACGAAAAAGTGTTTAAATTGGAAAAGTATTGTTAATTGCTTTCCGTCCACCACCAAAGCGCAGAAGAAACTTTCTAACTTTCGGTTATTAGTTGCATACTTGCATATAAAACGCCTGTTGTGAATGATTTGTATGTACTGGAATCAACTACACAGTTACATTCACGTTTTGTAATCACGCAAACTTTGACTTGCTACAGCAGTGCGACGTTTTGAAAGCATAATTTATATGCATTTGTTTAAAATCTAAAAATGTTTAAACGTTAGGTGTTTTTTCCATTAATATCGGTATAGAACATAGCAAAACGGTTTGGGCGATTTTTTAAAATATCGATCGGGCTGACATCCAAAAGTGAAATTTTATGCAAAACTTTTGTATTCGCATCACATTACAGTCAGGAATTTACATTTGAACTCACAGATGATTCCGAATTAATTACAACGAGTTTTCTCGTGACGTCTGTATGTACGTATGTATGTGTGTATGTATGGTGCATAACTCAAGAACGGTATGTCCTAGAACAGGGCTTTCCAACCTACGGCCTTCAGGTCGGATCCGGCCCGCGAACAGAGTTTTTTTTTTTTTTGGTCCGCGGGAAGCTTACAATTATTTTTCTATTTTTTGGAACAGAGACAGTCTTGTAGGAAATATAATTGAGACTTTATTTTTAATTACAAATAATTATTTTAAAATCTTTTTAATCGTTTTTAATAATTTTTTACCGTTAACTACGAGTGCAACAACCATATCTCTCTTTTTGCTCTTTCCGAGAACAAATCTCTTTTCTCCGCGCTACATTCTCCCGTTAGTCCCCTGGCATTGGGCATTTCCGGCGCCAGGGAAAACATGTTTTAGGCTGACACCTGACTTAAATGTTTATTGCCAAACTCTAATGCTAGATTCTGAATTTTGTGGAAAAACTTCATAACAGAAACCGACATTTATCATTCACAAATAACATTTAAAGCAGAACATCAACCATTGTAGATTTATCTCTTCGTTTTTCATTTTCATAATTTTGTTTCTTCATGCACGTGTGATTTTTTATTTAGCGTAGAAACATGGGAAAATGGATCCCCAACCCCTTAAAAAAAAATCTATCTAGAAGAGAGGACGGTTTTTGCTCAGGTTGCCGCGCCCCCCCCCCTTTTTTTTTTGCTAATATCACGAAGCGGTTTGGCTCTTTTTTCTAAATTTTTATATGTCAACCCTGGTGTAGGTATGTAGAATGCTGTTTCACACGCCTCATGAAGTGCGCAGCGATCGTGAATAATATCTTTTATTTGTATAGTGTTATTTAGCATTACAATGATTTCTTTTAAAAAATGGAAAGTTGATTTTGAGTGCCGTACTTTTAATTAACAGTGGACACACGATTATTTCATGATCGATAACAATAATAAAAGCAGTGTCTTATTTGCAAAGAGCTGTCGCTGTTCTGAAAGAATGTAATGCCCGTAGACAATATGATACAAAACACAAGAGCAAATTTTACAATTAAACTGGTAAACTACGAGAGAATTAAATTATTTCTTTGAAAATTTCTCTTTCAACTGAGAAACAAATATTTGCGAAGCCTGTAAAAAGCAGTTTAAAAATCAACCATATTCTTTCTAAAGCTGGTAAACCTTTTACGGCCGCTTGTTGCAGGTGACGTTAAATGTGTGCGAGCAATGCGACTGAGATCAACTTTTGGTTGCATTCGGGTGCTTCTAAAGGGGTATTTTGCATCATTTTGGGGGGAAATTATTGTTAATTTCGATGAAAACTCAAGTGGTGTTAAATTTTGGCGGACACTTGGCGATATATCGCCAGTCTTTTGGTCGTCAAGTTTTGTCACAAACTTGGCGACATATTTGGCCATTTTTTTTTTTTAAATCTGGTTTCAATTTGGCCACTGTTGGTGATATTTAGAGAGTTAACTATTGAATCACATTAAAATTGCTAATAATGGGGAAATGACATTAAATTGGTGTAAAAGGAAGTCATGTGATGCACACATCAGCTCGTTTTATGCTGTCCCTATACACCGTATAAAAAATACTGTCTTACGGAAGATATTTATTATAACTGCACGTGAAGTTTCGAACGATTTTTTTATGCGATCCCTATTTACCACGCAAAAACAGGTTTTAGTGTATAAACTGTTTGAGTTGCAGTTTTACCAGATGTTTCGTTCAAAAGAAGGGAAAATGCTGATCTCTGTCATCTTGAATTGATATTCGCAGAAGGAGTCTATATTCAAACAGTCTGACTATCGAACTTTTCTTTATATTAGCAGAAAAAGTTATGTTCAATGCTGATTTGTCGTTCATGTAATCAAAATTCTTATTATAATAATGTAACACGATTCCTACAAACACACACTATTTATTTACATCACAAAAAAAAATAAATAAATAAACACACAGAGTAATTCACGATTGAAGGCATCATGGAAGAAAATACAAAAAAAAAAAAAAAACAGTAAAAAAAATGTACGGTTTTGAACATTAAAGAAACGGAGACGATACATAATAAAGACTTATTTTAAAAAGAAAATAATGCATACAACAGTAAGAAAATTCATTCAAAACCAAACTAATGATGAGTGATACATACATTATTTTCTGAGAAAAATGCAATACAGCTAACAATCACTCCATTTTAAATTTAATGCTTTCAATCGCTTTTTAAATATAAATCTTTCCTTTAAATTCGCAAGAAAATTTTAAGTTAGGGAAAAAATTGGTTTTTATGAGTAAACAGAAAGATTTTAAAAGATGATTTCTTGCGTTTTCTCGGTTTCCTTTGGTACCTTATTATACGGTTAGACGCATGAATAAACACAGCCGGAATCAATAACTTCTCAAAAATATTTTCTTCAAACTGGAGAGTAAAAAAGCGCTTTTTCAAATGAAACGATACACTTCCAGACAAAAAATAAATTTAAAAAATGAAAAAAGTAATGCGTTTCTGTATTTCGAAGTTAACTCTTCTATAAGGGAAAAGCATGAAGTAAAAGGAAGAGGGAGCTGAAAATGGATTTGAAGTACGGTAGAAAAAAAATTCTTCAAAAACATTCTTCTTACAGAAAAATCATCATCTGATAATTGTCGCTTCGAAATAGAAATGCGCAAAAATCAGTCAGAAGCATTGATTTTATAATAAACATTTTTTACACAAACATTTTCTTCAAGACCCTTTCAAGACCCTTTAAATATTGAAAGAGTAAAGAATTTATTTTCGTATATCCTTTTTGTCAGCTAAAGTTTTCTTCCAGCAATCTCTTAAGTGTTTATAACGTGCCACATTTACAAAGATTTTTTTTTTTTTTTTTTAAATGTTAAGGTGGACTTTTTATCAAGTTTTGGTTAATTCATTATTTATTCATTTGTTTATTTATTTATTTTGAAAGATTTTTTTTTTTTGACCGACTTAAGTTTTTGACCGATGGTAAATGGTTAAATTTCATTTCAATCTCTCGTCCTCAATAATTTCCAATGCTTTAATTAACGTTAGTGAATGAGTGTTTTGATTGATTTTTTAATAAATTGACAATTAAGTACACTTTGATGATAGTTTAACGGAATGCACAATGTTATCTGCAATGCATCTATAAATAAACGTACACAAACTGAAATTTTAATTAGTCGTGTAGCCCCTATACCATGTTTCAAATTGTAATTATTGAAAAATATTGTTTTTTTAACTTATGTGTTTTTTCTTTCAAAAAGTTTATATGAATCATACATACTTGTCTGTTACATGCAATGTGTAAAAACTTACTACGACGTAATGCATAATTACAAAAAAAAATATTTCAAGCAATGACTTTTTTTTTCTTTTTAACATTTTGAAAAAAAAATAAATAATCATTTTTTTATCCAACAGTGGCGAAGCCTTAACCTTTTAGATAAAAAAGACACGTATTGCTTAAAATCAATAATTATGAAGAATTGGGAGCTTTTTATATCGTTGTTTTCGGATACATTTTAACCCCTCTACAAGAGTGTTTCAATAGCTGAAAATTAGAAAAACTCCTCAAAAAAATAATCAAGCATACCTACCAACCTTCCCAAGAGAAAATCCAGTAGATTTTTTCAATCCCTTTAAGTACAATCATACGAAAGTTTTTTGCTTCATATATGCATGAAATATCTTTTTGAAACTTGAACTGAAAAATAAAAGTTAAATTTAAGTCTCAATATACATTTAAAACTTATTTTTGATCAAACTTAGAGCATTGATAATGTTGCTAGATTTAGATGTACTGAATTTCAGCAGAAATCATTCAAACCACGGAATACATACGTCTGGATAATCTTTATAAACACAATTTTACAGGGACTTTTTTTCATAAATTCCCTGACTAAAGTGATTTTACTAAATAATTATAGAAGTCCAGTAGATTTTTTAGAAATCAGGAGACCGGGAAAAAATGTTCAAAACCTAGCTAACTTTTGAAACCACCAGTAAAGTTGGCAGGTATACTCAAGTGTTATGTCACGCTTTGAATTGCTGATGAAAAACAAAGTTCCGAAGCTTTTTCAAAGGGGATTTTTTCAAATATTAATATTGAACGTTTTGTCATTTTTTTAATATAAGATAACTTAATATTTAAAATCAAAACAGCTCACATTTCTTCTTTTCCTACCAGTTTTTCCTTAGAAAATTATTTTGTTGAATTGATCAATATTACAATAATGTACTCAGTCTTTGTACAACTCACTCCTGGGTCATTCTCCAGAAAATGTAACTTTTGAACGCAAATATTTTTCAATTTTGAAACCTTTTGTTTTTTTTTTCATTCTTACATGAAAGTGTTACCTACTAGAAGTAACCATAAACAATGGCCCAATTATTTTACTCATAAATTAAAAAATAAATAAAATAATGTCTTGTTCACAGGAAGTAAAAAAAAAACAACTTTTAATGTTTAAAAATCGAGGCCAATTTGATATCAAAGTAGTAATTTTGTTTATTGTGCAAACAATGAGCTATTTTATTGGTTGGTGGAATCTAATATAAAGTACGGATTAATTAGTAGTTATCCTTTTGTTTAAATGTGCATTAAAAAATAATATTTAGTAAATTTGAAAATTTTCTGGAAATTTATAATTTTGGTTACATGCCTAAGATTGATGTTTTCCCCCTCCATCATTTACTTTCACCTCTGAAATAATGACATTGATAAAGTCTGTCACGGAGGTGAAGAATTTTTTATTTATATAGGCCTAATGGATACATTTTTCAGAGAAATGTTTTTTTTTCTTCATTGCTACAATTTGCACATGTTAAGCAGTTAAGCATATGTCTTTTTCTCATAGTAATTTACATCCCTGAAATTCAAGTTCAGGGAGGTGAGAAGTCAGAATAACCGCACTTACTTTTTAAAGGAAAATCTATCTTCTTATTTTTCAACAAAAATCTCACAACTCCTTTACGGCTGAAAATAAACAAGGGGACTCCCTTGTATCATGGGAAATAAAATTTGATGTCATTACTGTCACGTATTAATGAGGAATGGCATTTTCTGTTTAGGTAACGGAGGTGAGAATTTAGTGTGTGACATGACTACTTATTCTACTAAAACGAACAAAAACACAATATTGAAAAAAGAAATATTCTTAAACAATTAGTATTTAAGACGCTTGTGAAAGGAATAATAAAGAAATTAGTTTTTTTTATTGCAAAAGCACTTGATTTTACATCATGGGCTACATAAATAAATAAGTATATACTTCCATTTAAACAAGTTTTAAGCAACATAAACAGTGTGACATGCCACGGAGCTGAGAATTAAACACGCATGTTGTGAACCAAAAAAAATACTAAAATAAAAATTATTATTAAAAAATGATAGCAAATTTAAATAGATGTATTTTTGATGAAATTAAAAAGCATTGTTAAATGACTTGTTCTTTAAAGTTTTTACTCTAAAAGGCTCGTGACAGAAAAGTTACACTTTTTGGAGAATGACCCTCCTGCAAACTGAATTTCACTCGTCTAAAATGTATCATTTAGTATTCTCACGCATTACAAAACCCTAGTTATGTGTTTGGTTGCTTTCAAATATATGTTTGCGCTTCATACTTCGACAATTTTAAAGAGTTAGAAGTGTCAAAGCTACTTTCCATTTCTTTTAAATGGATCACAGCATTAACATTGTTATTTTATGCTCCTCTCACGACTAACATTATTACCGTTACTCAGCCGGCCTTAAACAAAAAAAAAAAAAAAAAAAATCAACACGGTTACTTAAAGATGAGCGCAAATTCGTCCAGGGGAGGTCCATAAGGAAGAGAATGTAACCAGTTAAAATGGTTGAGAATATTGCATTTGATAGTAATCGATCCCCGTTGCTTCCCTTCCATTTTCCCCGGCAACTGCATTTAAAAGGGAAGATCATTTGCATGGATATTAAAACCAACGCTTGTGGGAGAACTAAACTGCTTTGTAATTCATGGCAGGGATTTTGCTGAAATGTGATACGAGGCTTTTTCAGCTCGTAGAAAATTCACATCCATTCAAAGCTTCTTCATTTTCTTTATTACCCGCTGCTGCTTAACTTCCACAACAAAACTGTTAGCGAAGAAATGACATTTATATGCATGGGTCCGGACAAAAGTATGAACCGGTTGTGTATAAATAATAATGGTGTTTGGAGCGGAATGAGTGGTTGAGACCTAAGAAGCAGTTTGGGGAATGACTGTCAGCAAATAATCAAACTATTGGATTGATTTATAATGTCGTGGGGCTGTTTAATGGAGTAAATATGGTTTATTATTTCGATGAATTTTCATCTATTTTTAAGATTCACTTCATTGAACTACTTTTAATCTTTATTTCTCGTTATTGAAAGTATTTTCCAAAAAATGAAATTATGAAGAAAAAATAAGCTTTTAAATTGCTGTTTGAATTTCAGATCTAGTATCTAGGAGAACATGATATTTCCAAAGAATTATGTCAATAAGGAAGCTCTAGAAAGGACAGCAAGAAAAAAAGTTATGAACTGTGGCGGATTTACATGTTTGGGGGAGCAATGCAGATTTGGATGCCTCTTAGTCAATCAGAAAATTATATAAAACTTCTCTCATATGCATTTTGTTGAATCATTTCGGGGCCCCTTTGGTTGTAGGATCCACTTGCGATTGCGACAAGTTAAATTCGCCACTGATTGTAATTGCGCCAAATTTGCAAAAACTTCTCACGTGTGCTTCGAAGTTTCAAGAAACCCCTTTTTTGATGCAGAAACGTGTGAACATTTGGATGTGAAGTCAATTGACAATTATCCAATAAACATTATAAACTCAAATGTTCTTTTACTGGAAATGGATTTCATTGAAAACCCTAAATACAAACCTACAACTTGTAGCAAATTTTACAATTTTCAATGTTTTTTTTCTTATGATATTTTGTAACACAAAAACATACTTACATTAATTTCTCATGATAGTTTTATAACTGGGAAAAATTAAATGTGGCGTCTTTTAAAAACGTGCGTACAAAACATCTTAAATGCATTGCCAAGAAAAAATAATTTTTACGTGAAATTGGCATTTCCGAATGTGATTGATCTCTATATTTTTAAATTGAGTGATTTTTTTTTTCGAAATGAAATCGAATTTAGTAATGTGATTAAGTATAAAGCGAAGCAAAGCAATTTTAAACACAAATATAGAATGACTAATAGTAACTGAACACTTTTTTTCCTGTGAGAAAAAATTTGCAAGGAGCTTTATATAATAGAGCATAGTAAAACCATTTACAAGGCGATAAATCAGTTTAACAACGAATGACATAACTGATGCTATTTTGTTTGATTGAAAAATAATTTCTTACACCGAAAGATATGTATTTTATTGACCATTTTTTCAACTACAGTCAAACGAAATAGCGCAGCAAAGATTCTTTACTATTTCTAAACAGAACGTTATGACTTTTTAGACTATATGAAGGACTGCTTTGCTACTTTAAGAAAATGAACCACCGGGTTCCAAAAAAGAGTCTGAAAGAAAATTGTATTAAAAAATTAGAGTTAATTTTTAAAATGTGTCTATACTTGCCATTATTTGCAACCTTGTATTACTTTTAATGCTGCAATGACTGTGCTATATAATCTTCTATTTTTCACTCAAGTTCAATGAAAAACTCTTTTCCAAAAAGCGTGAAATCAAAATTTTCAGAAATCGATTTTTTGAGTGGAAACGAAAGCAGCACATGTCTAAGGATAAAATTTACAACAAGCTGATATCCCAAACAGAGTTTATTAGTTTTCAAAACAGAAGAAAAACTTCGTGATTTGTCCAATTGATTTTACGTTTTTTTCACCCGTGAACATTTTAGGAAGGACTCGAAGGAGTGTAAGCAAACAAATGAAGCTAAGCCTAATTAAAATTAAGATTATTATTTATGAAATTTATAAGATTATTTTACGTTATAAAGTTTTTTTTTAAAGCTTTAAAAAGCGATAACCTTTTCTTAAGGGACATTTTTTTTCCAGTGGGGTTGTATAAGAAGCCATTTGGCCTTTACCAGACCCAGTGCGCTCCCCGACTAGGCATCAGTCTTTCATCTTTAAGGAACATATGGAAATATAGCTTTTAAACTCATAAAATACTTAAAAGTTTCAGCTTCCGTAAAGATTTTTTCTCTACGTTTATCCGTTTTAAGTAAAAATAATATTGAAATAGTTTGCTAAATAGACATAAACAATTATTTATTCTTTATGCAATAAAACATGAAAATATTTATATATAAAAAAGATTTATTTATTTGTTTTTTTAAATGCATTTTTAAAGGACTTATTAAAAATATTTTATCCAATTTTTTCAGTATTTTTATATGTATTATTTCATTCTCATTCAGGATATTTAATTCACTTATTAAATACTTAATATTTGAAGGTTAATTCCAAGTTTAATTCCAGTGCTCTTTAGTAAAAATGCGTTTTTTGCTTTTGGGAGAATTTTTTATCTAGAATTAACGTTCATAATTTGCAAATGTAAATCATGTTAGCAAAATCTTTAGAGCTCGCAAATGTAAAAAAAAGGTTATCCACTGATATGAATTTCTAAGATATAACAATGTTTTTCTATCTCTCTTTTGTTACAAATACCAATATATCTGATCTTATTGCTTTCCCAACGTATCCCGTTGTGTCGTGTTTTACAATAAATTGTGGTGCATATAATTTTAAGTATCTCAGTACTGACACATTTTTTGTTAATTATATATTTTTTTACCCTATTTTCCTAAGCAAAAATACAAAATTAAAATGTTATTTGGAACCACTTAAATTACTTTTACGCACCCGATACATTGCGAATCATTTTATTTTCAGATTTTTTTTTAATTTAATAAACTTAAAATAAAATAGAACGTGTGTTATAGTCAGAGATTATTTTCTGAAAACTTATATCATTTAATACCAATGTAAAGATTAAAATGATTTCCTATTCTGACATTTTCGTATGTCAACTAAGGGTTCTATAAGTAAAGAAAAATATATTTGTGGAATCAAGTAGTCGTATTACACTCTAAGCTATCAGGGTTTCATGACGAAACCTTACTAATTTCCACAGCTTTCAAAAGAAATTAAATAATATTTCTCTAACAGAAATATTAATCCTAAAGTTGTAAACGGTAGAAAAGTAGGTACGATAAAATTGAACGAAATATATCAATTTCGAGAAGAAAGCTCTCCTATAAAGCGCCACGTCTGTTTGACTATAACTATTTTAGGATTTCAGAATATTTTCGTTGGTCGTTGTTATTGTTCGTTTATTCTCTTAATATGAATTTTATTTCTAGCAATTAAATAGCTGACGTATCGGATTGCTATGACGAACCAGAAAAATTTTAATCAATTGCAGACGAAAATATTCTTTCTAAATTTTTAAGTAATTCAAGTCCAAGAAATCATTCTAGCCAAAGTCAAGTTCTTTTAAAATATATCAAGAATGTGAAATGGTTTGGCGAAAGATTTCACAAGGGATAACTGAGATATATTTTCAAAGAGTTTCTCTCACTAAGTTTCTTTTCATGACATTTGACTGAAAAGACGATTGGGAAGAAAATAAAATGATTTTGCGGAAAAGATATTGATATGATTTGAAATCCACCGACGATTTGTCACAGAAAAAGTACTAAAATACTGTTTCCTTTTCAATACCTGTTATAGTAGCACAATAAATTGTAATTTTTCCAGAAGCTGAAGCCAACAATCCAAAAATATCATTATATTCTTTCGGACGTTAAATACACTATTGAGCTACACTTAAACCTGTTTTTATGCGATGGATAGGGACCGCATGAAAAAAACCTCATGTAGAAAATAACCCAAAAACTTATGAAATAATTAGGAATTACTTCTTTAAACGAAATCAAAATAAACCTAGTGATGATTATTTTGCCGAATAGTAGGGCAAAATTTCTGGAATAAGGAGTGTTTGGAAGGTCACAGTGACCTCTTATCGGGGTGCTCCTGTCATAACTTGAATATACTACCTCGCACTCGTTTTTTAAATAACTTCATCAGTTCAGTTCAATTCAATTCAGTTCATTTTATTTCAATCAGGGTAATATCTTTTTACAAAATGCATTTCACAAATAAAATAAAAGAAATTACAAACAAACATATTTCACCCTGTCTATTTGAAAATCCCTGATTGAGTAGGTGGGAGTAAAGGCTATAACAATAGCCTGGGTAGCTCCCACCACTCTGAAAAGAACTTAATTTAGGGCCATTTTATAACATAGGAAACTAATAACAAAAATAAATACATAATCATACCAAAACATAACACAACACAACTAATGCAGTAAAGTATGTCGAATTTTATAACAAAACCAAGGTATACTACTACAAATATGCTACTTTATCCTAAATTAACTGCAGTAGAGTTGAGTGTAAATTTTTTTAGCGTTTTCAAAAACAAATTTCGACTATTTAAAGCTTTTAAACAATTGGGTAAGATGTTCAACAATCTTGGTCCGTAAAAGTTAATGCCATTAAACAATATTTTTGTTCTTGTGTTAATGGATAAAATATTTTTACGGTTTCTAGTTGGGTAATTGTGAACCATTTAACGGATTGTTACTATTTCCAAATTCAAACCATTTATTACTAAATCATGCATAAAAATACCATTATTAAATTTATAAATTTGTTCCATGGTCTTTAAAATGCTTCTATTACTGTTACTCACAATATCATCTCTATTAATTATTCTTTGAGAAATATTTTTAATAAAATATTTATTATATTTACATTATTTTTAGTTTTTTGAAAGTTCAGTTCCAATCTGATTGAAATTTCTACAGGGTGTCCTGAAAAAGACTGACTGTTTTTTTCAAAAATTTAACAGGAAAATGGATAAAAACAATAATTTTTGCAGACAATTCATGTGGTGGGCCTCAAGTCCCCCCCCCCCCCAAATTCCAAATTTTAGTTAAAGAATTTTCCAATAGATAGAGCTGTAGATTGTAAGACCGTAAATCAATGAAAGACAGAAAATTTCATCATAGGTTTTGAAGAATGTTTTAATAAACAAAATTACACAACAATGTTTTCAAAATGCCTGCTGCCGGCTGCAACCACATGTCGCAATCAGAAGAAAAATCGATGATTTCCAATATTTTTTTTTTTTTTTTGACTTTGAGGCTTATTATCTGTAGCGCCATCTATTGAAAAAAAATTGAACTGAAAATTTGAACTCTGAAGGACGAAACTTATGCCCCACAACATAAATTTTCTGCAATTTTTTTTTATTTTTTATCTTTAACCATTTTCCCGTTATAAATTTTTGAAAACAGTCAGTTTTTTTTCAGGACACACTGTAGCTACCGTGTAAAAAAAAAAAATTCCCCCCATACTCATATACTCTCAAGCCATTCCCATTTCGTAAGAACCAGTTACCACTTAAAATTTTTATCAAACTAATGACTCGGGATTCCATTGGAAAACAAAGTTGGGTCCTTACAAAATGAAGCGTAACTCAAGAGTTTGCCGACTCCGGATTTTTAAACTAATTTGGTATTGATTTAAGAGGGGAATGTATCGCAAGTAGATGTTGTCAGTTGATAACATATAATCCTAAAAGTTCTAAAGAAAACCAAAACAAAATTATAAAATCATCAGTGTCAATGTTTAGTACAAAAGTATTTAAATTTAGCCCATGCACTGGGATGCAAAATGACAGGAACATCAAGTATTTGATATCAAGACAAAATTGTATAAATGATTATCAGAAAATGCTAATCTAGAAATAAGTAGGATCAGTATATAGATCACTCAATATATAGCGAGACAATGTATTTTAAAATTTAAAATTATTGAAAATAGGAGTTATCTTAAAAAGTGGTTTTGTAAAAAGATATGAACACTGATAGAATTGTCCATTAACGGAGCATAAGTAGAAAAAATAAGAGCATGGTGCAAATAAATGTACGAAAATTTCATTCTTCAACCTTCTAAACATCATTTTGTATTCTTTAAGCTTCTTTTATCGATTTATATTCTACTAATTCATGCTGGAACCAAATTTGTACATCAATAGGTTGGTTTTGGTACGGTCTGGTCGAAAAAAGAAATGAACATTTTAAGTAACACAAGATGTCTAGTATCTAGTGATTGCAATATTGGTATACTGAATACCGATATGTGGAGCTATTTTTTAACTTCGTAATACCGGTATTTAAAGAGGTAGAATACCGGTATTTTCAGTATTAGCGAAAAATTATAAATAGTTCTTAATTAAAGAGTTTTCAATTTAACTAATTAGATATATACTGCTATTTTAAATATAAATTTCATTGTCGATGAGACAGTCCCAAAATCAATCTATTAAAGTAAATATTTGACTTCAGAAGCGTGAATATATAGACTGTCAATGAATAAAAATAGCTGAAAGATTAGAAATTGACATTTTCATCACCAGATAGTGTAATGAATCTCACTTTAGTGAGTTTATGTGTTTAGTGAGTTCACGTTTTTATTTTCTCCATTTCCTTCACATGCCCTCTAGTGAAAACTGATTTTAAGTGTAATTAGATGTGTTTGTGCTGTGAACAATTTCTGTGAACAACCATCAATTGCAGCAATTCTTTATGATTTTTTACTTAATATTTGTCGCAACTGTACTGAATTTTGATAAAAACTTTTCGTGTTGGTATAATAGACAGTAATTTGTTGCCACCGGTATTAGCGAGCTGTTCTGTCTCGCTATTCAGCTTTATGCCACAATGAAAGAACATTTATAATACCTTGAACATTTACGAAGAGGTAAAGCACAATCAGTAGGATATTTGCATAATTGTAAAGAATTTCGAAAAGAAAACGAAAAAGAAACAAAACTAACAAGATCAAACTCATCGTACATTTTAAACCAAAGGGTTAATAAAAAACAAACACAAACCTAGTCCGACAAAGAGAAAATCGTTGAAGATGATGCTAGTACTAGAGAAGAACTAGTCGCTCGTACAGTTACTATATATATAATAGTAACTGTTCAGCTATAAATAATGATTAAAAAAACTTCCCACAAAAGAAAACAAACACTCACACTCACAAAAATGATTTTTTTTCCAAACCAACAAGGTTAAGACCGAATTATTTGAAGATGACGGATTTTCATGCAACTACAGGAGGTGTGTCCGCGCATTACTAACAGTACCATCGGCCTGCGTGAAACCAGAAAGAATAATTTCAACTGCAGGAAATTGTTTCACTAAAATGAGTTCTTACCTTAGTGACAATTTGAAAGATGCATTATGTTTACTGCTGTTACTGATTTTTATTATGATATTTTTTCCTTCATTTTATATTTGTTTACAATAAGTAAATTAGTAAATAATGCACTTTTTGCCCAAAAATATAAAATATGGCAACGAAACATTATGTTCTTGAATGTTTTTTTGGGAAATTTCTAATACCTGTATTAATACCGGTATTCCGGAATCACGTTAAAAAAATACCGAATACCGATATTGCATTTTTGATCTGGTATTTGCAATCCCCTGCTAGTAACTGAAAACTCTAAATTAAGAACTATTTATTATTTTTAGCTCATAGCGGAAATACCGGTAGCTTATTTACAGCCAATACCGATATTATGAAATTGTAGAACGACTCGAAATACCGGGATTCGGTATGGCGGTATAGATATCACTAAAAATGCCGCAATAATATGTTTAATGTAATAAAACTTATATTTTAAACATTAATAAGTGTTAAGTTTGTTTTCTAGCGTTATTTTCCTAATATGCTTCAAAGACTGGGTGTTAAAATCATTTTGAAGCCCAGCGTAAATTGGAACGAAGGCATTAAATTAAATAATATTAGTTGATCTGCTTGGATAAATATGTCACGCCTCCATTTTTCAAGACAAAAATTAATATTTTCTTTCTCCGCCAAATAAAATATGCACATTCTACGCAATTTTTGCAAAGATAGTAGTTAGCAGACTGTGTTACGACAGTAGTCACGTTGATGATGTCAAGTTATCCAGGAGAAAGAAGAAATTCGTTTTTGAGTTTGAAGAAACTTCATTTTGTCGCTTTCATTTTTTGTCAAATTTGAAACGTAATTAAGATTTACGAGCGCATTTTTTGTTACAGTCCCAGAGAAAAATAAAAGCAAAAACATATCTAACTGTAGACTTTGCACCAGGAATTCTCAATTGCTGTTCGCTGTAAACTTTTGACCGGCGCTTAGGCTGTTTTCTGTCCACCTTAGAAAAGCTTTCTAAAGCAAAAGTATAATAAAATAAAAAATTGTTACTACATTTTTTACGTTAATACCATAGTTTTTGGAGCTAGAACCCATATTCTAATCTTTGACGGTTGGCAACACTGAAGCTTGCATTAATCACTTGTTACGGTTTGCATTTTTAAAGCCGTGTTCTGTAACTTTTTTTTTTTTTTAAACGTATATGATACTTATAGATAAGAACTACAAAAGCTTCCTTGGCATTTTGATATTGTTGTAAGTGACAGTAATGACGTTACTCTTAACACATTTTCAGAGAAGCTGTCAATCACCACGGTTAAAAAAAAGTTGAGAAACGTTTACACTAGAGCAAATGAAAACTGTCAGTTGATCAGGAATAATGAACAGAGCAAAATGTTTTACTAAATTATGTTGTCTCGTCTTCTCTATGTTAAAGGGAATTACAGTTGAATTGAAAAGAATATGTTTTTGTACTTTATTTCTTATAGTATGTAAACTTTCGTGATAGCAAGTCGTTAGTTAAACCAGGGCTAAGACAGAACGACATACCAAGTACCAACTCCCCAGTTATGACACCCAGAGACTGCAGTGGTGTCACTGAAGCTAAGAGTGCCAAAAAAACTCTTAGCTAAACTTACTTAAGCACGCCAGCAAAAGTCCGCATTGATGGTGCGGTTCAACTCGTCAATTGAAGGGAAAGCATGGGTATTGGAAAACCCCTGCTTTGGATGAAAGGAAAACAACCTTTCAAGTCAATAAATTTCGACGAATTTGTTAGAGCAAATGCATTTAACTTTTAAGTGCATAAACTCAAGTTTATAAAATTATTATTGCATTTTTATTTTACCGCAAAGCAAACATTTTATCCAAAATAAAGAATGCTAAGGTATAGATAATGTTTTTTTTTTCTTCTAAAATATATTCGACTTGTTTATTTAATTATATTTGCAAAGAAATCGCCTTTTGGTTTGATATTTTGTGTTAAAAAATAAATGAGAAATTTTAAATACAAATTTGTCTCCTTGGTAAGAAAACAGCACTCATTTGTGGAACCCTTGTTTGAGTTTTTAAGGGACTCTTATTGAAGACTTGCTTAGAGAATATGGCCCATTTAGTCGTAAATTTTTCTTTATTTTAAAGTCATAACAAACTGTATCATGACGATCTCGCATGATGCCTTTATTTTTATCCTTCAAACTTAAATAAATAAGTAAACTACATAAATTAATAAATAAAAATAAAATAAATAAATATATAAAAATACATAGATCAATAAATAAAATAAAATAAGTAAAAATGAAATTAATTAATCAAACAAAAATAAAATTAACAAATAAACAAAAATAATGATTAATAAATGAAATGGTTTGAATTTCCAGACTTTCAGTAGTTTTAATAAGCCAAAATAAAAATGGGATATCATCATGCTGTACGAACTAATATTAAAATTATATTTCTCTTTAAATATGCACATATTAGCACAAATAAAAAATGAAATAGAATTTAGAGCGTATTTCATATTAAGTTGTAAGTAAAACTATTCGTAACAATTTCTTCAGATGCGCTTTTTTTCCCTCGAAGAAACACTCCAGGGAATACAAAATTGATGAAATCCTTCCTCTAAATCGTTATTTCCCATTCCATTAAATAATGTTTCGCGTAGATCATTTATTCTTCGTTCAAAATATAACAGCGAATCGAAAGTTGAATCGATTCACTTTCTAAGCGGTTTTTTTCCCCAATTCCGATGCTTTTTATTAGCTTATTTGAAAGTGTTAGTACACATTACAATTTTCAAAACTTTTGTTACGCAGAAAATCAGTTCGGGATAACTTCTATTTGTGGCATACTCGGCAATATTGAAACAATTATATCTTAGTGTGGAAAATAGTAGTTGTTTTCAAATTGCGTTCGACGGTAAGCACGTAGAAAACATTGTGTAATAAAAACAATTCTAAAACCGTATGTTGAATTCTTAAAGCTTTTAATTTAACAAAAAGACATTCGTACGAATTGCAATTTAAAAAAATGGCACGTTATACGACTTCCTCGTTTCGGGATGTCGTCTCGTAATGTATGAAAATATATGACTTTTTGGTATGCATCGAGTATTTTGAATGTTTTTCTAGTTTATAATGATTTCCTTTAGTATCTAATGCTGTGTAGTGTTGCTTTTAATGACTTTTAAAGGACGTAATGTATTATTTATGCAAACGAATCAATAAATAGAACGTGTCATGGAGTAGCGCGCGTTATACTAAATTATGACATTATACAGGCCTATTGCAAGCTCCTGGAAAGACGATCAATGGAAAGACGATCATGCAATAAAAATTTTGACGAAATACAACTTATAATCATCATATCTCCCCTGTACTAGTTTAATTCAATATGTATCCACCCTGAGATGACTTGAATTGAAAAATGGCCTTACAAAAATTGGAACTAATGAAAAAACGTTTTTGTTCTTTAGTGGATAACACAGCACTGCATGCTAAATGAAAATGAACAGGTCAATGTGCTGAAAAAGAACAACTGTATGCATTTCACAGGAAAACCTTCCATTTAACACCATAAAACATTAATTGGTATTGATTCTGAACGATTTTTTGTCTAGTAACATTATAAAACATGTAAAGAAATCTAAAGAAAAAGTTGAAATCCACTAAAGCTTAAAGTCCACAAATTGGTCGGTACTAAACGGTGAGAATTTGAGAGAGACATTTAATGCACATGACATTTAATACACATGAGGGGGGGGCACAAAATAGTTTGGTGCTCATAAAGGGGCCACAAGTCAAAAAAGTTTGAGGTTGAGAATCCCTGGTCTAAATCTTGCTCTATTAGTGTATACGAATAACTACTCCGATTTTTTTTTTTCGTAGCACTAATTTTTACTGAGGTAATATGAAGTAATGTCTGATTTGTATCTACCGTGCGCTCGATTTCTCCATTATGTCGTCAATTTTTTCCCTCATTTATTACTTAACTTCATCTATCTTTGTCATTGTTTTTATCTTCTTCTATCATTGTCATTTACTATTTAACCAAATTCAGTAATTAATTCCAAAGTAACTTTCATGGGCTTGTCCAATCACTCATTACCCTTTATTCGCATGCAGGAAAGCTAAGCACTACAGAGCAAACCGTAGAAAAAGCCACATTTCCCAAGCTTACATTGGCGATCTTGGCGATTTACCAAATACTGCAACCCACGAGACGGGGAGGGAAACAGCGAATTGCAATTCTTGTCATGAATGAAATGTTCTTAGGAACACAAAAGAAGAAGCTCGCAAATGAAAGGAAAACGTCCTTTAGTTTATTTTTTGCTGTTCATTCTTCTTTTTGGAGTACTTAATAAGTAGATGAAAGGGAGATACTTCAAGTATTAATTACACAACCTAGACTCAGCAGTTGTGGGGGAAAAAAGATCGTTGTTTTATTTAATAAGACTACATGGCAGATTTCTTTTTAATTTATATTTAGTTCCATTTTCTCTGGTACAAGAAAAAATATTGAATGCAAATTGCCTAAAATTCCATTTAACGAAATTATTTCTTTTTCTTGGATTTACTCCCCTTTAAATGAGTCTATTTAAGAAATCTTGCAAATTAAAACTTAGTTGAAATAACTTACTTGAAAAACGTTTTTTTTAACTTTATTTGTTAAATAAGGTTCTTTGAGAGTGTTTCACAAAAGCTATTGTCAATCAGAAAAATTATCCTTCATTTCCGATACTTTGCAAAAAATAAAATTTTATTTGAATTTTTGACAAAAAAAAAAAAGTTTTCTCCCTTTAACATAACCTTGACACATTTAAACGCTACAAACGATGCAATCGCTGCTTAAGGTTATTAACCTCCGATACAATAGAAATACAATCGTGAAACTTGAAGGATAATAAGAACCGACAATTTAGTTTGACATTTTTGTTGAGAGACCAATAATTTTGTGCGTTTTAACGTGAATTTTGTTGTAATGAAATTTTAGCAATGTTATGGAAATTAAAATGGGACTGAACTTTTATTTCGTTGAAACGGATGATTCGTTGTATTGATATTCGTTGTCACGAGATTTCCCTACATTAAACTTTCAAAATAGCTAAAATAAGTAAAAATTGCTGTTTCGCAAGGCTCTCATAACGCAGAAACAATATGTAACACCGAATTTAGGATCAATGTTCTTGTTATCTTAAAAAGAAGGCTGAAAAATGACAGGCAAGAGATTTACTGTAAAAAAAAAAAAAAAAAATCATAGTTCTTTTTTCGCTTCGACCATCACTGTGCAACTCTAGAGTCTGAAAAGATGCTGCGTTACATTGTTGGGGTGCTGGCACGAAGTTGCACGACTTGACTATTATTTTCTAATCAGTGTATTGTTACAAAACAAAGGGAAGTTGCTGATTATATTTCTTACGTGTGTATTTTTAGCCGAAAATTAAAGTAAAACACCAAATATATAAAGCTTTTTTTTTTTTTTCAATGTAGAGTAAAGGAAATCTTAAGGCAAGGATGCAAGCTCCCCAGACAACTTACCGTCCCCATGAGCTTGTGTCAAAGAATTTTCTTTCCAACAATATATAATATTAATATGTAGAAGCAATTTTTCGCCCCTTTCATAGGCAATAATAAGCAATTTACGCGAAATTTGAGCTTAAAAAATTAATTACAAAAAATTACTTCGAATTTTACAAAACAAAACCCCAGGTGCAAACCACCAAGGCTCGGAGTAACTTTGTGCAAAATTTCAAGGCTGTAGGTTTTATTGGGTCTTCTGGACGCAGGTCCGCCACAGACTTCCTTCCGGAATTTCATTGAAACCTTGCTTTTATTTACTATAAAGAGATACATTAAGTTTATAAATATTGCATTGAGTCTTACCTAGAAATATGATCTAATAAAGTCATCTCACCCTATAAAATGACGTGCACCAAAACCTAGTTATAGGCAGTTCCTCTGGAGGTCCATTTGTACAACATTTTTTGTTTGACTTCTTCAATATTTTGTTAGATATAGCAGTATTTCGGGAAATTCGTTTGGTTTCGCCATCTCTCTTGAAGCTTGAACATATGTCGAATAATTACTTATTTAATTACAGGAATAGCACTAAAGGTAAGAGCAATAAAGAAAAAAATAACAAAATACAGTAAAACCATGTTATAACGATAGGTAGGAAGGGGGGTATTCTTTACCCGTGTTGTATTATATTCATGGCAAACTTAAAACCAAATGCAACTTTGGAAACAGTGGTACAACAAAAACAATGTTAAGCAGTAAGCGTTATTAAGCGGTATATAAAATGTAAAGAAAAAAAAACAATGTCATTAAACACTGAATTAAACGTACTTGCATTTTTTTTTTTTTTTTTGAAAACTACAAAGCGTATTACTGAACTTAGATTTCACAAAAAAAAAAGCACTTTATTATAACTGCACCCAAAAATAGTTATTATAACCTAAAAAGCAGAACTACCCACAACAAAACCTCAAAATATAAAATAGGTACTAGTTGTAATTTCTCGTAACGTAAGGAGCTTTGAATGCTGAGTACGGAAGTAGATATTAAAAGTAAAAAAGTTTGCGCAGATTTATGACAAGGAGGAAAAATTATTTTTTAAATATATTGTTCGAAAACGGGGACATGATGGCTTCCGTGGCATACCTAAGGTATCCATTTATTTATTTTCTCAAAACGGAATACCTCAATATTTTCGTGCATTTTAAAATGTGTATTTAGTTTTTTGGTAGTTCATGTGTATAAAACAGAAAGATTACTTTTAAAAATTGTGATAATTATATTTTTAATGAGCAAATTGAGGACATTTGCTGCTGATTTTAAATAAGAATGAAGTTCTTAGCAGGATTTCATACAATTTACATTTACAATCAGCACTGTTTTAAGAACAAAGATCAACAGCTGCGCTTTTTCATTAGTACACAAATCATTCATAATACAATACCTACAGATGCATAGAGTTGGGCAAACATAAAATATATTCAATAATGATTTAGTTTATTAGCATGAAAATGCTTAAATAGCTCCACTCTTCGACTTACGATAAAATCATTCACCGCGCGCTGTTCAGTATTGGGTCATTCCATACAGATTCAACGGATGAGTGCGCTCGACAATTTTCAATTTTTTTTAAACTCATATCCCAAAAAGATGCATATGAATGATGTTTAAAACCACTTTTAATTTTTCTCTAACCTTAACACTTGATTTTTTAGAGGTCATCAAAAGTTATTTTCGTAGTCAAAAATGGGACTTTTAGACCCGTGCATTTTGACCAAAATCTATTTGAATTACATTTATGGCAGTTAATTTTACGCTTTGATGTTAAAGGTCATACGATGATAATCTTACATGCTGAGTTACGTGGCTGTAACTTAATAGTTAAAATAATGGCAACAGGTTAAAGTTCAAGGTCAAATGTAAAAAGTTTTCTCATTTCAAAGGGAGATAACTCGCGTAGGAGACGGAAACACAGAATGAAATACGGCAAAAACTAATCACTGGAACGCTGCTAAAAAGACTATGTAACTGTTTCTGTGTGTTTTTTCACCCTTTACAGATTACAGCGTCTCAAAAATCGGAAAAATGATAAAAATGACGTTTTTAGACCCCTGTAAACCAAAAGGGTATGACATTAAAAATAAAATTTCTTGGCCAATTAAACATTCTATTCAAGTACTATACATGTTCTATGTATTGTTTTGTGTATTTGGTTTGTAAAAACGATACAGGTGTTTGAAATTGAGTACTTTTACTAGTTAATGCACACAATAAAACAGAAATAAAAAGTGAAAACTTCATTGCACCTTCTTATGTTACGTAAATTGTGCTCTATAAATATATATAATACTAAAAAAAACATATTGTAAGTAAAAAAAAAAATTTTTAATTTGATAACTTAGAAATATTTGAACATAAATGAGTAGTTCCTACTTGATTTACAGGTTAAAGAGTTAACTGATAATCTACACACACACACACACACACACACAAATTTTCAATGCATACAAACATACTCATTAACTTATGTAACTGTACATTAACTTATGTAACTTGCCTAAACACATTCAAAAACAATATCTACATAGTTGAAAGGAAAAAACAGTTTTAAGGGTATGAACTCACACAGTAGTACTATAGTTCTGATGGGGACACAGTATGTGGCATATACTTTACTCAAATACACAACAAAAATTGAAAGAATTTTGTTAATTTATGTAATCACGAAACGGATGTCAACTTGAGAGCTGAATGGCATTTCTATGCAATATCACATGGTAATGGACAATGTAAGGAAATCAGAGGAACCGTAAAAAGAATTGATGCTACTAAGACTAGCTTGCAAGGAGAACTACTTAAGTCACATTTTAATTCCTACAGAAATGTCAATCTTCTGCATTTTTGCTACTAAGCATTGTATGTATTCTTGTGATCACTCCGTATATTAAACTAGCTGAAAAAATGCAGCAAGAAAGGTTTGACTATGCAAATAAACTTCCCTATACAACATCTAAACACTACTTTATGCCACCCTATTTAAATACAGTAAAACCTGTCAGGAAGGGAATTAGTCCTATCTTGTATAATGATGGAAAACCTCTGTAACTTGACCACCTTTCTATCTTGACCACCTGTCTATCTTGACCACTAATGTACCCCAAATTTGGTTTGGAGTAGTGTAAAAAACCCTTTGTAAGTTGACCACTTGGTTTATTTTTTAAAACTTAAATTGAGTAAATTATTTTATTTTATTATTATTTTTTTAATAGCTTTCCAAGAATATTTTTGATGCCAGACCAGCATTTTACCAACTAAATAAAACAGCAGCATAACTAAACCTCCTTGTAAGTTTAACCATACTGGAAAACTACTAAGAACCCTTTTATTCTCCAAACTTGTTTTTCTTACCTTTACCTTGAGATTACCTTTTGTACTCTGTTCAATGAAAACATGTGTCACTAGAGAAGTACAAAGTATTTTTTTCGAGTTATAATATTTTGTGGCTACACTGGAATTGTGCTAGAGTAAAAGTTACTTGCATTGCAGTATTTCTGGTGCAAAGGATTAAGAAATAGGACATTTTCATTTTCAACTGCCTTTTAGAACTATGAGAGTCCAGCTTGTTGCTCTTTGTGTTATTGTTTTACATAAAATGACTTCAAAAAAAAAGTTAGTTGAACTTGAGATTGATAAAAACTATGAAGTATTAAAATTAATTGAAAAGGGAGAAATCCAGAGAAAATTAGCTGACACATATGGAATTTCCAAAACTAGTGTCTAATAAGTGCACCAAATTTCAATAAGGAGTTATTTTGTTGAAAACTTGATCATCATGGTTATAAAGGTATTAAATGTACATGAGAAAAAAAATAAGCAAAAAATTTGGTTTTTTTGATTAGCTATGAATTTTTAGGAACTATTAATGTAAAATAACTTTTTATAAACTTTTTTTTTTTTGATCAATTTACTGAAATATTAAACTTACTTGACACATTATACGTCATTCTGAGAGAATAACCTCTAAAAATATTTGAATAACATTTTAAATTATTGTTTCAAAGTAATGTTAAACAATGAAAGTGAGTTGAATGGAAAGAGTAAGTGTCAATTAGTCAAAAAATGAATACATGGTGCAAGAAATGACAAAAAAAAAAAAAAAAAATCATTACCCCTTTTGTAAGTTGACCACCTGTCTATGTTGACCACCAAAGTACTGCACCGCAAGTGGTCAACTTACCCAGGTTTCACTGTATTATCACACTAATATTGTTGTCCCCTAGCAATAGGTATAAAGA
Source organism: Uloborus diversus (assembly GCF_026930045.1). NCBI lineage: Eukaryota > Metazoa > Arthropoda > Arachnida > Araneae > Uloboridae > Uloborus > Uloborus diversus. Next base: position 175,175,537 of record NC_072731.1, read on the forward strand.
ATAGTGTGTTACTAAAAAAACTATCAAAAGAAGATGCCCATTATTGTCAAAAAGGTTATTACATAGCTTGTGTTAATCACTAAATTTAGAACCCCTGTCATTGTCTTGGTCCTGGTTCAGTTTCAAAGTACCAAATTATGAATGTGCATTGGTAATGCATTCCAAAACGTCTTCTTGAGTCACCATTACAACTATAGGACTACTAGATGAGTTCATTTTTTGAAAACTACACTCAGACAAAAAATAAAAAATGCTCTTTTTAAAATTTAAATTTTGCACATATAATATTTTTGCATATGTTTAAGGCAATTTGGATCTGTTAATGTACAGAGCGTATGTTTGTATGTATTGAAACTTTGTGTGTGTAGATTATCAGTCTAGTCTATAAGTTAACTACTTAAGCTGTCAATCAAATCTGATTTACTCATTCATGTCCAAATATTTCTAAGTTATCAAATTAAAATAAGTATTTTTATACTTACAATATGCTTTTTCAGTATAATATATTATATAGAGGCCAATATATGTAATTTAAGAAGGTGCAATGAAGTTTTCACTTTTTTTTTTTCTGTTTTAGTGTGTGAATTAACTAGTAAAAGTGCTCAATTTCAAAGACCTGTATCTTTTTTACAAACCAAATACACAAAACAATACATAGAACATGTATAGTACTTGAATTGAATATTTAATTGGCAAAAAAAATTATTTTTAATTCCATCCCCTTTTGGTTTACAGGGGTCTGAAAATGTCATTTTTCTCAATTTTCTGATCTTTGAGGGGCTGTAATTTGTAAAGGGGAAACAAACACACAATTACAGCTATATTTTCTCATTAGTGTGACTCCAGTGACTAGTTTTTACCATATTTCACTTTGTGTTTTTATCCCCTAAGCGAGTTATGACCCTTTGAAATGAGTAAAAATTTTACATTTGACCTTGAACTTTGGCCTGCTGCCATTATTTTAATTATTAAGCTACAGCTACATAACTCAGTTTGTGAGACTACTATCTTATGTACTTTAACATCAAAATGTAAAATGTTCTGCCATGATTGTTATTCAATTAGATTTGGGCCAAAATGCAAAGGTCAAAAAGTCCCATTTTTGACTACGAAAATGACTTTTGATGACCTCTAAAAAATCAAGGGTTAAGGTTAGAGAAGAAATAAAAGTTGTTTTAAACATCATTCATATGCATCTTTTTGGGATATGAGTTTCAAAAAAATTAAAAATGTTCGAGCGCACTCATCCGTTGAATCTGTATGGAATGACCCTATTTCAATAAAAATATTATTTCAGTATGAGCGACGACAATGGGACAGACTACCTGAAAACAAAACTGTCCCATTAAAAGCGGGACGAATAGTCACCTTAAGTGTACCGAAGTATGATAAAAATGAGCTTCTACTGAAGTAATATAAAGGAGAAACATTTAAATTTTATAATTGTATATCAAGAGAATAAATCAGTTGTCTGAAACAGGGTTAAATTTTTCTGATTCAAGAGATTCAATACTTTTAAACAATGTCTACGATTTGCATTTAAATGAATAGACTTCAAAATAATCCTTAATATAACCTCCATCTTCCTTCAATTATTTTTTAATCGCCTTAAGTCTTTATACGTGTCGCATTATTAAAATCCTCCAACTTAAACAGCCAATCTGAATGCAGTCATTCTTATTTAACTTCCTCCCTTCCCTTTCTTTTCAAAATAAAACAACCCCTAGCTTCACCTTCGCCCCCTTCCGGTTGTCATGGCAACAGACGAGTTCCTAATCCTCCACATTTTGTGAAGGATTTTGTAGCTGAAGTTATTTTCTCTACATACATACGCACAACAAGCCACTTACCAGCTGTAGCAGTTAATAGAAGATAATCTCCACGAATGCGATGAAGATTTTATATCTTTTCGGTAGCTGATTAATCGGGATGATATTGAGTGCAAAGAGTGGGGGTATTTAAATCAATGTATTCTGGGGAAAGTGGAAATGATTAACTTTGCCAGGGAGATTGCTTTTTTAAATCGTAAATTAAAGAAGCTAATGAGATATGAAAGTAAAGAATGGAATGGCGGAATGGTTTAGATTAAAAGGGCGTTAAATTTCTTTAACTAATTCTAGTTTAATATTGAATATTTTTTTCCAGAACTTATTTATCTGTTGCAGTGTACAAAAGGAGATTTAGTGCAGAACAGTCAAATTAGAAATTCATCCTGAACTAAGCAAGCCTTATTTCGTGGACCAGCATCAAATTTCAAAGACTTAAACTTTAACAATGTTGTCTCTTTTTTTTTTAACCTCGTATGCAGGGGATGGGAGACTAGGGTGTGTATCTGTGTATCTGTGTCTTCGCAACTTACTTTATTTTATTTTATTTGTTTATTTATTTCAAATGATCGTGAGTGTTTTTAGTGCAACTTTTGCCAAACCGTGGCCAACGAAACCGATCCATGTCGTCCGTTGTTATTGATTGAAAGGCGATTCTTTCAAGCGTATTCTTAGCTTTGGGTATGAATCTTTTTTTTTTTTTTTTTTGAATTTACTTTCCTTTCTTTTTTGTTTAGGTTCTGTACTAATTTGAAATGCAGGTATTTCACAGTTAATCACTTTCTATCAAAACTAAATGGATTTTTTGAAAAAATATAAAAAGATTAATACTTATTGTATAACGATTATCGATTCATATACAGGGTGTTCCGTTTTAACCTGCAAGACTTAAAATTTTGGCAACTGTTATTCCTAGATGCATACTTTTAATTGCAAAAATGTTCAAAATCAGATGCAGGGTAAAGATTTTGAAAATTTGAAGTGAAAGTAACTAACCTAACTTATTTTTAGGGAAATAATATCCATCAAAAGATAGTACTAACACAAAACATTTGACATTTGTGCGACCAAAGCTTAAAAGTTCAAAGTTTTAAGGGACCATATAGAAGATGAGATTGGAACTGATCGCCCTTTCGGGAGAATGACAGGTTGTCGAAGTAAAAAACAAAGTATTTATAATTTTCATTGTTATTCAAAAATAAATGCAAATGTTATGCCATGATACGCAAAAACACACTACAAAACCTCAATCAATTTGAAAAACCACTCTATGCAAACATATAATTTTGAACCCTTGTTAACTGCTATATTTCCCCCCAAAAGGTGTTATTGACGGCAATGGTAAAGTGGTTGAGTCACAAAACGCTGCGTTCCACATCTTGGTGAATATTGGTTGTACTAATGTCAAACCTTTTGTGTTGGAGTTATTTTTCAGTGGAGATTGTTTTCCTGAACATAAGTCAGGGAACCTAGGACCCATATAATTTTTTTTTTTTTTTTTGACTCATTTTTATTTTTGCTTTAAACTTTCAATGTCTTAACCCTGCATCTGATTCCGAACATTTTTGCGAATGAGAGTATGCATTTAAGACTAATGGGGTCGAAAATAGAGGTTCTGCAGGTTAAAACGGAACACCCTGTATATCTTAATCTGCTACGATTGGTAGTTATTTCTGTCCCAACTATCCCAGCATAAAAGTAAGACTAAATAGATGAAAAGGGGAACAAATAAAGGAACGTAAGCAACTATTAGAAGATAATGAGCTATCCGACAAAACCTGTTGTTTTATGGTTTTTTCATCCATACTCTCATATTTTTACGTTGAAAATGGAGTCGTCCTTTGTGACCCAAATAATATTTTGGATGGAATCATGGTCTTCAATTTAAAAAAAAAAAACAATCATATCCCTAAAAACGTGTTAGCACAACTGACATATTGTTTCGTTCATGTTAAGAACAACATGCAAGTAACGTTACAGGAATGCGTTTTTCAACATGGTATGTGTGTTCTATTTAACTGAAAAAAAATATTGTACTATACATACTCTGTATCCATTTTAGTTTTTTTTTTTTTTGGGGGGGGGGAGGTTGATTGGTTCCATTTAACTTTGCACTCGTTTTTGCACCGACTTCAAAACATAGTTTATAGGCAATATCGATCTCATTTAAAGAATTATTTTATTTTTTTTTTGCTTATACAGTAATTTACAGCTCTATGAGTGGTAAATTATTTTTTAAGTGTTTTAAAGTTATTTTTTAGCTTATTGTTTATTTATTTATTTGACATGGAGCGCTTATGGCGCAATCCATGCAACATTTTTTCTTTTTAAACTATATTGGTTTTATTATAACTTGCTAATGCACTACTAATAAGTTTGAAGCTTTAAGATTTTTTAAATTGTTGGGTTTTCAAACACTTTATTCTTATAATTTTTTCCCGATACATTCAAGCAATTCATCAAAAGCAAAATTTCACAAAATATTATAACTAAAAATTATATGTATAGTAGATGTTATATTTTGATCTGCAAAGTTTCATTTCCATATAGCCTTGCCTTTTTTAATTGAAGAATAAACGTGTTTTTCTATTTTGTCCTTTTAAAAACTTTTGCATTTTTCTAAAACCCTCTGTTAAGAATAAACATCAATATCCAAATTTTTACACAAATTTCTTGGTTCCCTGCCACCAGAAATGTCACCTTATTTGAGTGTGTGTGTTTTGTAAATATACTTTTACATGCCTAATTGATTTTCTTTTTTCTCCTAGGTAAGTGTTACTGAATTCTATCATTCAATTTGGTAAGTTAAATTAAAAGTTATATTTTAGAAGTCTATTCCATTTGTTTGGGGAAAATCAGCCATGTAACACACATTTTTATGATGTTATTATTTTAACGTTGGTAGAGTTAGTAAAAGTTAGGCTTAACTACTAATTTTAAAGAATTTGTCATTTCCTCATTAGTAAAGAAATGACGCTTAAACAACGGTATAATGATAACTAGTAAAAAATATTTTAATTTTTCAGGACCAATATTTTTCTATATGCGTTGCCCTTACATCTATCTCTCTAAAAGTTTTCACTTTTTCCACCCAGTTTAATTTTTCTGAACTTTGTTAGCTCAAAATGACTTTTTTTTAATGAGAATGATCCATGTATTGAGGGTTGCTGAAGATATTAGTTTTTAAATAGCTTCTTAGCTAAAGGGACTTGACCTCCCATGCAGTCACTTAACGATCAAGCTTCAATGCATTCGTTCTAACTTTATCTAGGAATTTAAGTTACATTTCAATGATATTTAATACTGCAAAATGTGATAATGCGTGTGGAACTTTACTAAAGATCTTTCAAGTGAAGTCGGGAACTCGGTTATCGTCTTCAATTGATTATTAGTATGAACTATGAGGAAATCCTAATCAAGAATCAATTGAAGTTTTCAACAAAAGGGTTAAAACAAAACGGGTTCATGAAATAAAAGTATTTGTTTTGGATGATACTTTTGAAATTTTGATAATATTATTTTCCTAATAACATAGATTTGCCCGCTTTTCGTTCAAATCGTTCAAATGTACCAGTTATCCGACACAGATTTTTCTGTTAAAAAGACCCGTCAGAACGGTCTACTGAATCCGCTATACTACAATTAAAAACAAAAAGATATAAGGTAACGCAACAGTAGTGGCCACAGTTAAGGATATTTTGTGTGTTTTTTAAACTGTGGATCTACAATATCAATACTAATTTCAAAACTCAATAAGCGTATTATGGCCCAACTGTCCCTTAATCGTCCCATTTTACAAAAATGCCAAAATTTCAATTTTTTCTATTTTTTAGTAATTTTTTCCTAAACCTCGAATTTGATCCAATAGTGGCCACTTCAAAATCTGAGATTTTCAGTAGTGGCCACATGCATGAGTCAGTAGTGGCCATCTGACATCCTTTCCTTAGAATTTACATTACTTGGTTTAAATTCAGATAACTGATGAATAAAACTGATTCAATATGATAGTTAGAGATCAAGTACCAATGTACAGTGAAATCCTATTACAACGAATACCAATACAACGAAACATTCGTTTCAGCGAAAGAACTTTTCAGTCCCGACTTCATTTCTATTGCGCTACAGAAATTCCATTACAAAGAAATTCCCGTTACAACGAACAAGTTTTGCGGTTTCTTGAAGCTCGTTATAACGGGATTTCACTGTACTAATCACATTTTTGTAGTACATTTCTTTCTTCAAAGTACATATATAGTTAGGATAAAAGAAAAGTTTTTAATAGAAAATTTGCATTTGTAATTTTTGTACGCTAATTTAAAAAATAAATTAAAATAAAATGTATGTACTTATATAAGTATTATACATATAAACTTTGGTAAGTATGAACTGAATAATCACCATCACTTCAAAATCATTCATAATTAATAATAAGGTAAGCACACTATTCAATGTAATTCTAGGACAATTTGTTTCCTACAGCTTACGAAGGCACATCAATGGATATCGGATACTGGTAGCATAAGTTTTCAATACTACTGAAGGCAGGGTGTCCGCGCACCTGGAAAGTCTTGGAATTCGGCTATGATCGAAAATGTTCATGGAAAGCCATGATTTTCGGAAAAAAATGCTCAAAAATCATGGAAATTGTCTATTGGTCATGGATTTTTAGTTCAAGAACATTTTGAATATTTATTGAATTCTACACATTCGATTAAACATACACATCTTGGCTATTTTTTACGCTGTTACTCGTCAATCCCAATTTTTCACACATTTAGAAATCCGATTGCATCCACTTTTCTAATACTTGCTCGTTGTTCTTTTCATGAGATTTTACCATTTGGACATTTATAATTATGTATTTAGCATTATTTTTAACCCTCTCTATATGTCTCACTGTGTAGTTGAGGACTTTTAGACTTCTAGTTTTTGCCGATAGCATTCAATGAGAAAGTGTTAATTCATCCGTTTTGATTCAAGAGACTCATAAAAATTATCTTTAATTCTCAGCTGTGTCTTGAGTTAATGAAGATTTTAGAAAATAAAATCGGTCTGAAGAATTAATTACGGACGTTTTGAACATCGATAAAATACAGAAATCAGGGAATTTTCAAAGATATTTTTTTTTAATCCGTAAATAATACATACTTCACATATTCGGAAGTTTTACAATATTTCTAACCTATCCTAATACTTTGGCGGTAAATATATGGTATTGCCTGGTAAATAATTTTTAAATACTTTGATTTTTAAGTAGTTTTTTCTGATTATTTATGTTATTTATTGTAAACATAATTTTAATAAGCACTAAATTATTGCTAGTCACAGATATTTTAGAAAACTACTAGTAGTACAATGCTCACATTTTGTTATTCGGTATTCGGTTCGTCCCCCTTCCCAAAAATTTTGAATTTCGGGTGCTCCTGACTATTAGCAGAATATGAATCAATAGATTATTAATTGCGAAACACATACTTACTGACATGATTTAAAAACTTCCAAGAGAAAAATGGTTCCTTAAACAAGCTTCATAACTGAAAATTTTATTTATCATGGCTTTTACTAATTTTACGGTGTGTGACTTACTTCTAATAAGAAAATCTGTATTTTCAAGAAATGGTTTCTTAAACCTAAGAAATTAAAAATTATCTGCTTTGATTCGAAAAGGGATTACCTCGATCAAATACTAGACCCTTCCCCCTGCATTTTCTTACCTGCTCAGCAGGCAAGTTGCAATCGGTTCCAGTTGAATTTTTCTCCTCTATATATACTAGCGCGCCAAACTCCTGTTTCTTTTTTTTTACTAACAAGCTATTTAATTTTTTTTTCTCTGTGATATGCGCCCCTAGGCTGGGGCCTAGGAGATGGCATAATGAGTAATCTTGACCTGTCCATACAAGAGGTAAACGCACCTAGCATTTGACACAGTGAAGCATATTTTGTGGCTTCTTTAAACTGTGGAGCTACAGTATTAATTACCATATTTGAAACTCAATGAGCATATTATAGCCCTATTCTTCCTCAATTGTCCTATTTTTTTAAATGCCAGAATGTCAATTTTTCAATTTTTCCCCAAACCTGAAATTTGATCCATCAATGGCCATTGTACATGAGTCAGTAGTGGCCATATTGCTGTTTAGAAGTGGCCACCGGGTGGCCACTACTAGATCACACAATAATATTACATCAGAAATGAGGCAGGTTATTATGTTAAGGTATTACAACCTACTAAAAGGAAAATCGAGATGATTTATGAAAAACCTTCCTGATTCAGAAGTGGCCACTCGGTGGCCACTTTTGAATTTCCTTACATTTTTGGTATTAGTAGTGGCCACATAAACTGTCAGTCGAGAAAACAACTATTTGGGGTTGAAAACGTTCCAAACATGATCTTTCACATTTCATAACATGGTTACAGCTCTAAAAATATTATTTTTGAGCATTGTTCTATTCATAACACAACACAATGTTTTTATACCTCGTTATGGAGAAGCGTTAGAAGACAGCTGAAAAAACATGGACAATCCAGACGACCGTACTAAATAATTTATAACAGTTTTCCATGATGCTTTACCTACTCCTCCTTGAGCTGCTCACTACAATATATCCTGAACTTTACCTCCTGAAAATTTGAATCTATTGGGAGACCTGGAATCCTTATTTTTCAAATTTAAACCTTAAAGTGGCCACTACTGGAGCAGTGGCCACTACTGGTGCTTTTACCTTATTTAGAATCACAAAATTTATGTGATGCAAACGTTATCTAAAATACCCAATATATAGACCAAAAAGCCAACCCTTTTTGCATTCATTTATTGTACAAACTGCAATGAGAAAAGCAAGCAATGTCGAAAATCCCTTTTCCGACATCGATCTTTGCTTTTCCTTTGTAAATACGCCCGTAGTAAAAGGTGAAAATCGGGTGAAAATTCTAAAAAATATCGACGGAAAAAATAAAACATGATCAGCTGGCGGTTAACGATTGCCTACAAATGAAGAATTTCTAAGTTGGCATTTGTAAAAGTTCTGTAAAACGCAAGATACCATTTGGAAAACAACTGTTTCAAAATTAACTGTTTCAGTTCTAATCAACGAATATTTTGCCATGAGTTCAAGATTAAAAATCATTATAACTTTAAAGTTAATTTAAAATTGCGCGTGAAGTTTCTAATACACGCAACAGCCCTCATTTCTGCGACAACAGAAGTTTATTCAGAGTTTTCGAGCAAATGATGTGTTCTTTGATTATTTATAAAAATATTACAATAAGAATCATTGCTATTGGTGTTATCTATGAAAGAAAACTCTGGTAGAGTGAGTCATAATTTAAAAAATATATTGGGTCCTCCTCCTGTATAGAAACGTATGCATAGAAATATAAATAATAGTATGCATAGAAAAGTTACAATCAAATAGGAAATTTTAAAAAAGGATTCTTTGTGAAAGAGTAAATATTTTTTTTTCAGTATCAAGAGTAAATAAATTGTATGTTTTCATTTTTATTTGAATTGAAACAACCCCAAAATTTCTACTAATATTATAGTAAGTACGTAGTGTTCTTGTTTCATCTTTTGTGGGCTTATAATAGAGGAAAAGTCATTAAAAAGTTACTACACGTTAAAGATTTAAAAAACTTACTCTACAAGCAAAATTGCTAAATGGGAAGGAGCTTATGTAAGGAATCATACTTATTGTAGTGCTATAAATCCAGGCTCAAAAACAATAGTTATAGATTTATGGGTAGGGGCGGTGCAATTTTGGCACTTTGTTAGGAACGGTCAAATTCTTGATTAGTATCATTGATGCTTAAAAAAAGTAGAGGTTTTCGCTATGAGAAATAATCCTAGAGTATTTCGATTGTTTTAAATATTATGAAGGTCGAATTGAAATACAAAAACCTACAACGGTGTCTACTTATAGATGTTTATGGGTTATGAGGTTTTGAGATTTACTTTTCAAATTGTATTTAATCAATTTTGGTATTAAAAGTGAGCGATGCCGAAGCAATTACATGCGTGTGAAATATGCTTATAGAACTGCTTCAGGAGCAGAGGGAGGATGAGGAAGGGGGGGGGGGTTGACTAATAAAAATATAAAAATGAGGATTAAAACCTAGCTTCTAGGTTGAAGTCTTTCCCAGATACCTTTAAAAATAGCTGTGTAAATCATTACCAGAGGGAAAATCCCCTCATGACATCAAAAAAAGTTCTGAACATTCAGCCTGTTTGAATGTTCTGGAAGCATATAAAATAAATTGCATCCTGAAAAAGGAATTACATTTTGACATACATATGAATAAAAAGTGTAGTATAAGTATACTGAAACAAAAGGAACGTGATTGGGTCAAATCATATGAATGCAGGTAAAAATTAACTTAATTAAACTACTGTTTACTCAACTCTTGAATACAGTTTTAAAAGTATGATTATAACGAAACAGTGGAAGGAATAAGAAATTTTTGTCGCAAATGTTTATGCGTGTATATGTGTAAGTGCGAAATCTTACAGTCTTCAGAACGTATTTTTTTTTTTTTTTTTTTTTTACGTAGCTACCCTGAAATGGGATTACGTTCACATACGCAATATTTAAATTAAGTATAGAAGATCAGCTTCCGTGAGCTTCCATGCAAATTACATTTCAAGTCCAGTACATTTTTATATGTTTGCCTCCAAACATATGTATTTTTTATTCTACGTATGAACACTTTTCGTAATTTGCTCTTTTCTCTTACATTCTTTCTTTATTTCGTTAATATTTATTATTTCTTGGTAATAGTGCTGATTTCATTTTTGCTGCCTTTTTTTATTATTATGCACTGTTTTCTCATGATATTAAAAGGTTATTGATAATGTTATATTTCATTCTTTGCCGTTGCGCTCAATTATTCCATCGTCACGTGTTTGCTAATAGCTTAATTTAGTACATGATTGACTAAACAAAAGGTATTCCCATTCATCCTTGACAATGCTGTTCCAACTCAAGCCCCCCTTTCCAACATAATGTTTGCATCAGTGTAAAACAATCCATCCTTGCTGTCAAACTGAAAACTACTCGCCTCCTACTACTGGCGGAGTAGGTCTTCGGTAACCATGGCAACCGATCGGGTCAAATCCTTCCCGTCTCTCTTTGGCGTGGAATTTTCATCTTAAACACTTCCACCACAACAGAGCACTTCAACTACAATAACTGATGATTGCTGGAAATACAATGAAATTTTATGTTGTTTGCACCCGCACTTCATCAGAATGATATTGTTCGCCATGAACGATGATAGCATCCAAAGCAATCTACTTTGAGATTATGTACTTAAGGAGAAGTCACGTTACTGTTAAATTAAACTTCATATTCAAATACGATAAATGCTGCTTCAATTGTGGTTTGCATTGTTCCTTAGTTGGCTGCTTATGGATTGAATTTGTATTGAACTTGATATTGTATTATCCATTTTCTTTTGTTTTTAAATTATGTATGAGTATCGCTTTTTCTCCCCTCTAAATTTTTTCTTATTTCGAGGGAAGCTGAATAACTACACACGTAAAACAAAACGAAATTAATATGTACGGTTTGTTTTATCTAAATTGTAAAATCAACTACATAGAGCGTATGATGGATGAAAGTCAAGTATTTTTATTGTTTGAAATGTTTCAACAAAGGTATGTACAGTTTTTTTAAGGTACAAAGATAAAGTACTTTTTTATTTCATATCATTTTTTCACATCTCAAAAATACTCTGATTATTCTGAAACTCTGTTCTTTTTTCTGGTTTAACTCATAATTTTTTAACATTTTAGAAATTTTACAATCAATATAGTGTGAAGCAAAGAGATTTAAGTGGATTTTTGTGTAAAACGCGAGTTAAGTTCAAGCCCCAAGCAGGCTATCAAGCTTATCTAAATAATTCTCTACTGCACTTAACCATAAAAGCAACTAATACATACCATTTCTTTCCCCAAAACATATAAGTGTTTTTCCTACACTTTGCGCTAGCTATCTTCAAACTTTTACTTTTAGCACCTAAAACTCTTTGATTCTAGGTGCAACAGTTGTATTGTTTTCATTACTCAAAACTAATAAGCTTATTTTTCCACCAGAAATGCACGTTCGTAAGCAATAAGTACATAATTGTACTCTAGTTACAGAACTGATTGCAATAAGTTTGTATCTTTTTAGATTTCAAAGTACTTTTGAATCGTTTTTTGCTGACATGAGAAAACGCAAAAAGGAATGAAAATTACTAAACGAAGAATTACAAGCATAGCATATACTGACACCCTGGCTGCGAAATGCCTTTTCTTCTTCTTTTTTCCCTTTTTCATTTTTTTTTCCGATGTCATAAAAGCTCCCGAACCTGTAAAGTATTATGGTGCAAACCGTAAATTCATACGACAATTATTAGGTTTTCTATGAATTTTTTTAATGTTTCAATGACTTTTCGGACACCCTGTAAAATAATCCTCTTGTTTCATACTTTGTCTAAAAACGTCCGGCATTATGCATTAGGCTTAGTCATACTAGTCATTATATACAATACGCAGAGAACGAGTATAACAATTGTCATGCTTCATACTTTGCCTAAAAACGTGAGTACAATGCCTAGTAACTCTATAGAATACCGGCGTTTCATACTTTTCAGGTAATACTTTTAAGAGAAACATTGGTTGTGGAAAGAAAACACCTTCAGGATTTGTTTTCAGTATAGAAATAATTTTTGTAGTATATTTCTTCATATCTAAAAAGTACAGCAACGTTGCATTCCAGTATATGCAGTGACGTATCTAGCATGGGTGATACTCGGGACGGGAATTTGTGATGTCAACCTCCGCCCCCTTCCTACAAACGTAAAAAAAGGGTTATTCTTCTATGAAAACCTGGTACAATTTAAAAAAGCAACTACATTTGTGTTATTTCGAAATTTTAAGTGGGTTAATGTAAAAAAGACAAATAAAAACTATAAAAGCTTTTAATACAACTTGCCCTAGACGCATATTTGCAGACGTTGTGAGGTCTAAAAAATAAGGGGATGTATGAAATTGATGGTCCCTTAATTATTACAAACGTATCTCAAATACAGGGGGAAATAATGGGATTAAATATTTTTGGTTTAAGAGGAAGTCACTACTAGGTCTAAATTTTGACAAAATGAAAAGAATCCTGAGTATAATATTCGTTTCATAATTTGGGGTGGGGGGTAACGAGGATTCCAGGGTTCCCACCCCCTCCAAGGATAATTTTCAAATTTGTTGTCTCAAAAAACATTTTTGCTCCACATATTGCAAAAACTTGCAATTCCACTTTGGGTGTCAACCGCCCTACGGGTGACACCCGGTTCGGACCGTCCCCCTCGTCCCGTTGCGACGCCACTGGTATATGTACTAGAAAACACATTGATAAATGCAGAACGAATACCAGACTGAACGGAACGATGTTTTTTAATAATTTATACTGAAAAAAAATATAACAATAATGAGAATTCAGAAAACCTTACCATCAACATAAATCAATAAAGCATGCTGCGTGCATAATAAAGAAAATAAAAGCAAATAGATTGAATATTTTTGACTAAAAAAAAATATTGTCTAGCACTTCCTTTTTCTTTCTGGGAAATAATTGTGAGACGAGTTACCCTTAGGGGTTTTATAAGTATTATAAAATACCAAAGTCTGCCCAATACTTTTACAGAGCACCATACACAACCGCAAAAGGAAAGCCAGTCCATAAATGCCATGCAAATTCCAATACATGAAATGAAAGATTGCGATTCGGTAATTTAAATTCAAAAATTGACACTTAGTTTTTAAAGGACTTAAAACCAACCTATTTAATTTAACCGAATATTAGTGCTAACAGAGTTCGTCTTTATGGGACTCAAAAGGTACTTTAATTCAAATAAGATTTTTCTAATGCGACAAGTAGCATCTAAGAAGTGATTACACTAAAACCGAGAGCTCAAAACATAATGTGTCATTGTAAGCTTGCAGCTTCGCCTGATTAACATAATGTCCGAATCAGTGTATAAACAATATATACTTTCTGTCACAGTAAAACAATTCACCTCCTGCGTTCAGCAAGACACCCATCGGTAACTATGACAACGCACCAGGTCTAAATCCATCCTAGATGCCAAGGATGTTTCGTTGGAACTATTTACATTACAACAGGTCATTCCAAATGATATGTCTGGCAATTGTGTGAACATCAGTGAAATTTTATGTTATCTGACCTATGGCTTCCTCCAAAATGATATTGTTTATAATGACTAATGATAGAATCTGACACAATCTGTTTCGGAATTCTGCGCTCAAGTCCAATTGTTCCATCGTGAAATTAACTTCCTATTCAAACGCGATCATTTCTGCTTTAATAATTGCTTACTTTGTCGTTGCAGAATGGGAGGATGCTGAATTAATAAGTTATTTTGCATTAAACTCGGCAACAACTTTGAATTTTAGTTGGTGGCTGATCATAAACCAATAATCTGCAGTAATTGAACTTAAAATGGAATTTTGAAAGCTACAAGGTAAAAAACTGAACGAAACGAACGATGCAGTGTATTTTTTTCTTGATAAAGACAAAAGCAATAACCTTTTTAAAATATTTTATTTGAAATGTAGTCCAATATTCTATAGATAATTACAGTGCAATCTCGTTACAATGAACTTTAAGGTACCGTAATTTTGTTTGTTCTAACGGAATTCTAAAAATGTAATGGATGTTGAATCGGAGCTGAAACTTTATTTCACTGAAACGGTTATTTCGTTGCATTTGCATTCGTTGTCTCGGGATGTCTCTGTATATTCTTCGAATGTTGCCTTAGACTATGGGAGTGCAGGTTCCTTTGTAGCAAGAAATTACTGGATTTGAATGAACTAAAATATTTACCTACAGTGCTAAAATTCAGCTAGCACCATTTTTTAGCAATAGGCAACCTTCAAAAACCTTCAAAACAAAATATCACCAAATTTCCTTAGAGCAAACAAATGTGTTTTTCATCTCTTTTTGCATTTTGATGTAGATGTTGCTTATTGGTAATCTGTTTTCCTTTAATTAGTGTAATACAAGCCTACTGTGATAGCTTATATTCTTTTAAATGTTTATGCAGTTTTTTATTTTATTTTTATTTTCTTTAATGTATCATACAAATGTTAAAAGGGATATTTGTTTTGCTATCGGTGATAGTTACTCGTGCAAATTAGTAATCAATCCTTCATTAATTACTTTTTAAAATTTAAATTAATTTGAAACAGTTTGTCCATTTATTTAGATATCTGTATTTTCTACTTGATAAAACGTGTGAGTTAAAATTTTTCACTCAATCATTCCCGCATATCCAATCATATAGCGGCAGTTTTTTAAGATCACTTAAAGATATTTTCCCTCGACCCTAGTACATTTATATTTTCTGATAAGGCCATTTCTTATTTACTCAGTCACAGTGTTGTTTAATAGAATAATTTTCTTTTTCTGAAGATACAAAGTTTGTCCTAAAAGTAATGAGTCTCATTTTTTTGCCACGCTAATATATCATGCATACTTTTGCGACCGGTTGGAAATGGTGGAGGGGACTCTAAGCATTCCAGAGATGCCTGGTTCAGTTGCCTACGAACTCTAATCGGTGGGAGGTAGTTTTAGTGAACTTCTGAACAGAGAGCTGGTCGTGGTCTTATAAATGTTGTTCAAGGTTTCCAGATGCTTTCATTTCAGATCCCTTTTCACCTTTGGGAACAAGAAAAAATCTACCAGGGCTATAAGGGACTTGTGGCACCGTTAAAACAACAATTTGGGTCAGATAGGAGTTGACAGCGAAGGCGGTCGGACAAAACTTTTGGCACAAGTTTCTCGCAAATGTCTCGCGTGGCCAAGTCTTCCGTAACAATTCGATGAACTTCTGTTTTCGACAAATTTAATTGTTCTGAATATCAAACGAACACTCATTTGGCGGCCTTTGTTCAGCATATCTCGCACACCGGTGACATTATCGTCTGTTCGTGATGATGATGAACGTCCAGAAGGAGCCTCATCGGCCACTTCCTCTCGGTTTTCCTTGAACGACTTGTGCCACTTTTTGACCTGCTAGTACGACAAGCAATCATCCTTAAAGGTCTGAGTGAACACATTAAACGTTTTCATCCCATTTTTCGAGTATGACGCAAAATTTTATCGCATAGCGTTGCTCCGAAGTTCTCTCCATCCTACACACTACGACGAGGCTCTGCTTTGAGGTTCACTAAAAACGACCTCCCATCGCTCCGAGAGTTCGTAAGCGACTGAACCAAGTATATCTGGAAAGCTTAGAGTCTCTTTCACAATTTCCAACCGGTCGTGAAGGTATGCGTGGTATATTCGCGTGACAAAAAAAAAAATGATACTCAACAAACGCTTTATATATACAACTTCCATTGATGGCGGTTAAACAGTTATGTTTTCCAAACTTTTACCTACTATTTTCTTAAAAGATTTTTAGCAATAATTATTTTTGAAATATAAAAAACTTATCATTAGTTCTTCAAATAATGTTGGTGAGGATAGAATTCGGGGGGGGGGAGGAGAGGAGGGAGTGTTTAACAGCCTTTAACTATTCCTAAACTTACAAAAGTCATACGTATTTCACTCCAGATTTTTTCTCTTAATTATATCCCTTTTTCACTGTTCTAATTTATTGTTCGTGAAGTATAGTTAACTTCCGTTTTACCAAATAAATTTGCATTCTAACTATTTGTATCTACTTTAAAGCTTTATTGACCGCTGAGAAATGTTTTCCTTTAAACGTTTACGCTATTTGTCTAGGGATCGTTTTAATTTTCAAACAGTTCCTATCTTAGCAGGTCATGATTAGTAAAATGTGCTCCCCGTGGTAAAAATAATTGCAGTTTATAAATGAAAATAATGATTTTATCCTTATTGTATTTTTACTATTATTAATATTATGATTATTATAATTTGATGAAAACATGAAACTAATAAAATTAAGTTGAAACATATATGCTCTTATAATTTGCAGTCTTGGTTCCTATTCTCTGAAATTCGGCATATAATTATTCAGCGCAATATTTTTATTAGACAAACTCTTTAAAATATTTTACTATCATTTGTTTAAAATTTAGCAGTAAATCTAGTTTTAAATTCTCTTATGAATAAATACATGCTTTAAAAGGGCCTTTTATCTCTATACAATAGCAAAGGGTTACTCTTTCAAATGAACAATCATTATGGAAAACACTCAAGGTTTAGGTTGCTATGGAAACCGGCTTCACTTAGAAATGGTTGTTGCCAAGTGACACGCCAAGTTTTGGTGAAGCAATATAGTAATTTGACAACCCTTGAGAACGACCCAATCTTTCGCAGGTGCAAAAGATTTGACTTCAAACTGTTAAACTGGAGAGGAATAAATTTGAGACAAATATATTCACGAATAAAGTGAAAGGTTATTAATTATTTTCTAAAGTATGCTGGATGACGTTTTTAGTATACATTTAAAATGTATCACGGAAGACGGAAATAAATTTAGGTGTTGAAACTGATAATAATTCTTTGCTTAAAAGTTGATTCTATTAAGGAATAAGTTACACATTGCTGATATTTTCTAACTGAAAGAGTTACGCATAGTGATGGGAAAAAGCAGAAACATGGAAAAAAAATGTGTTAAAAATAATTTAAAGTGCAAAATAACATAATTAGTTAATACAGTGAAGCATATTTTGTGGCTTCTTTAAACTGTGGAGCTACAGTATTAATTACCATATTTGAAACTCAATGAGCATATTATAGCCCTATTCTTCCTCAATTGTCCTATTTTTTTAAATGCCAGAATGTCAATTTTTCAATTTTTCCCCAAACCTGAAATTTGATCCATCAATGGCCATTGTACATGAGTCAGTAGTGGCCATATTGCTGTTTAGAAGTGGCCACCGGGTGGCCACTACTAGATCACACAATAATATTACATCAGAAATGAGGCAGGTTATTATGTTAAGGTATTACAACCTACTAAAAGGAAAATCGAGATGATTTATGAAAAACCTTCCTGATTCAGAAGTGGCCACTCGGTGGCCACTTTTGAATTTCCTTACATTTTTGGTATTAGTAGTGGCCACATAAACTGTCAGTCGAGAAAACAACTATTTGAGGTTGAAAACGTTCCAAACATGATCTTTCACATTTCATAACATGGTTACAGCTCTAAAAATATTATTTTTGAGCATTGTTCTATTCATAACACAACACAATGTTTTTATACCTCGTTATGGAGAAGCGTTAGAAGACAGCTGAAAAAACATGGACAATCCAGACGACCGTACTAAATAATTTATAACAGTTTTCCATGATGCTTTACCTACTCCTCCTTGAGCTGCTCACTACAATATATCCTGAACTTTACCTCCTGAAAATTTGAATCTATTGGGAGACCTGGAATCCTTATTTTTCAAATTTAAACCTTAAAGTGGCCACTACTGGAGCAGTGGCCACTACTGGTGCTTTTACCTTATTTAGAATCACAAAATTTATGTGATGCAAACGTTATCTAAAATACCCAATATATAGACCAAAAAGCCAACCCTTTTTGCATTCATTTATTGTACAAACTGCAATGAGAAAAGCAAGCAATGTCGAAAATCCCTTTTCCGACATCGATCTTTGCTTTTCCTTTGTAAATACGCCCGTAGTAAAAGGTGAAAATCGGGTGAAAATTCTAAAAAATATCGACGGAAAAAATAAAACATGATCAGCTGGCGGTTAACGATTGCCTACAAATGAAGAATTTCTAAGTTGGCATTTGTAAAAGTTCTGTAAAACGCAAGATACCATTTGGAAAACAACTGTTTCAAAATTAACTGTTTCAGTTCTAATCAACGAATATTTTGCCATGAGTTCAAGATTAAAAATCATTATAACTTTAAAGTTAATTTAAAATTGCGCGTGAAGTTTCTAATACACGCAACAGCCCTCATTTCTGCGACAACAGAAGTTTATTCAGAGTTTTCGAGCAAATGATGTGTTCTTTGATTATTTATAAAAATATTACAATAAGAATCATTGCTATTGGTGTTATCTATGAAAAAAAACTCTGGTAGAGTGAGTCATAATTTAAAAAATATATTGGGTCCTCCTCCTGTATAGAAACGTATGCATAGAAATATAAATAATAGTATGCATAGAAAAGTTACAATCAAATAGGAAATTTTAAAAAAGGATTCTTTGTGAAAGAGTAAATATTTTTTTT